>NC_029791.2:118905120-118906226 GCF_000816755.2 Arachis ipaensis | reverse complement strand
GTACAAAATTTTTAAAATTTAAATATAAACCATTTTAAGGTGTTGTAATTTATGCGCAAACTAAAACACAGTATGAACTTTTACAAATAATACTCAATTTGGTTTATAAATTTACATACGAGTCTCAATTTAATCTTGAAGTTTTAATTACTTCTATTTAGTCCCCGAAATTTAAAAACGTGCCTCATATTAGTCTCTGAGACGATATTTAGTATAAAAACGTTAATGACACACTGTTATAGACTGGTTAAAACTTGTAAAATGATGTAGTTTTGGTTTTGACATTTAAATAGCTCAAAAATAGCATCGTATCACTTATTTTGTTAGGTAAAATTTTAATAAACACTATTTAGGATGTTTTTTGATTATTTGAATGTCAAAACTAAAACGACATCATTTTACAAAATTTAGTGTGACATCCAGCTGTTCACAACAGTGTTTGTTAATATTTATACGTTGAAAATTGTTTCAAAAACTAACATAAATTATATTCACAAAATTTAAATACTAAATAAAGACAATTAAAATTAAATAAGAACTAAATTAAAAATTACATATAAATTGAGAGACCAAATTAAATATTATCTCGTCCCAGAGTTTATATCATAGAAACTTCATCAATTTTGCCAATGAAAACTGCATAAATCTTACCAATAAATCTTGCCAAAGTAGTAATTTATGAAAAATAATTTTTTTTTTTAAATTGAGGAGTGACATTATCACTCCTAACAGTCAAAGACTTTCTTGCTTTGGCACATTATGCAGCCTCATATATATATTTTGGGATTTTATGACTGTTGGGAGTAACAATGCCATTTCTTAATTTGAAAAAAATTTCTCTCTTCGTAAACTGCTATTTTTTTTTTTAACCAAAGATAAGAGACTTGAACCCGCAACTTCTTAATAGAGTATAGAAAGATTATGTCATTTGAGTTATAATTCATTGGCTTCATAAACTGCTATTAGGTAGTAAGGTTTATAAAGTTTGCATAATATTACAATATAAATCGCGAGATATTACAAAGATTTATATTGTATTTTAGTAAGTGCATAAACTACGACATTTTAGAGTAGTTTATGTTTAAATTTTAAAAATCTTACCTCTT
>NC_029791.2:118903648-118905109 GCF_000816755.2 Arachis ipaensis | reverse complement strand
AAGCAATTATTTTCTCAATAATAATCAGACCAAACTATAAGGTGTTCCCACGTGCAAATCATATTGCATAGTTGCTATTGCGCTTGTCCTATGATCAACACTTGTAATTTTGATTTAAAAATTGTTTCATTTATGCTCAATAATTTATTTGTTGCCATGAATTCACTCTTATGTTTATTGATTTGATATTAGATAGAATGTGAATTTCATGTTATATTAGTTCTATGATCGCCTATTTAATTATATAAAATAAACAAAAATAAACGAGTAAAATGAAAATAAAGTGAATTTTGTAGTGTTTATTATTTAATGTCAAAATTTGTTTTGTCTAACTTATTTTCATAATAAATTTTAAATATTTAAAATTATTTATTCTTATTTTTAAATTAAATACTAATATTTTTTGACAAAATAAATAATATTTTTTCGAGTGAATATCCCACCCGATTTCTGATAATTACCTCGAAAGGACAACGAAATTAAAAAAAAAACACCCAATTCGACTCCTAATTTTTTTTGGACTAATTAACCTATGTGCCAAAAATAACAACATTAACTTTTTTTTGTACAAAAACCTCTTTGTCCTTTTGAGGTAATTATCAGGAATCGCGTTAGATTTTTTTTTTGTCAAAAATCTCGTTGACTTTCGAGATAATTGTCAGGGCTATTTTAGATTTTTCTCCTTTTTTTTAATTTGTTCTTTGATTTGGTTGAAGTGGTAATCCTAATCTTAAATATGGCGGTGTGATGGGAATTGGGAACTTAGAGTAAGGACATTAATGTATGTGCCAAACTATACAGGACCACTGTTGAAGAAGGTGATAGCGAAAAGCTTTAATCGGAGCAGACGAAAATGACAAGACAAAATCGAATCTTCATTCACACTAAAATCAACAAATGCATCCGATGAAGGAGCTAATGTGGCATCATTTGGATCATATGAAATTATATGATTCAAATTATTCTGTTCAACGCCATAGCACAAAACGCATATTATATATATTTTGCTTTCTTACTACGTTTTAGATAACATATATCAGGGTCCCATGCATGGTGATTGAGGGTAAGTGTTGGATATAGCTAATTAATTACATCTTCAATTCTCTAACAAAATAAATCGAAATTTATGTCTTACATACTAAGAAATAAGAATATGCATGCTAAGGGCACACTTCCCGAAATGATAAAAATGTCTATGGCGGTTAGACACATGTTTACCAACAAAAAAAAAACATCAAATATTAATCATTTGACTGTGAAATAATAATGATGGTATGCATGTGTGTGACACACACGTACATGTGCATGTGCACTTAGGTATATCCTGTGTTTGGCTACTGTTTTAGAACAATAGGAATTGGAGATAAAATGTCTATCAATATACGTAATTTATTTAGTTGCTAATATATTAATAAAAAGACATAAGCATATTTGTCATTAAAAATTAAGAATTATTTCTTT
>NC_029791.2:118900367-118903640 GCF_000816755.2 Arachis ipaensis | reverse complement strand
ATTAGAAAAAAAGACAAATAGGTCATTGACTTTTTGTTTTACGAATATTTTCGTCTTTGACTATTAAAAAATACTTTTAAGTTTCTGACCTTCACAAAACTTGGACGGATCAGTCCTTCCGTCTAAATGCCTCCGCCAGGGACTGATTCGTCCAAATGTCTTTGTCAGGGATTGATCCGTCCAAATTTTGTGAAGGTCAGAGACTTAAAAGTATTTTTCAATGGTCAAAAACAAAAATGTCTGTAAGGCAAAAAATTAAGAACCTATTTGTCTTTTTCTCAATAAATTACGTATATTGATAGACATTTTATCTCCAATTCTTATTGTTCTAAAACAGTAGCCAAACACAGGATATGCCTAAGTGCACATGCACATGTACGTGTGTGTCACACACATGTATACCATCATTATTATTTCACAGTTAAAATGATTAATATTTGATGTTTTTTTTTTGTTGGTAATATCTTGTATATATGTGCATGTGTTTGTGTATATGTTCATATGAACATGTGCTTGTATGGTGTGGCTGGTATAGCATATATAGCATTGCGTAGAAGACATGCATTATTGTGTGGCTTTTAATTATTATGTGATGGGAATGGAGAAGACTAATTATTGTGTATCCCTCAAAGTTGTAACCAGTGATAAAGTGAATTAATTCATATCATGAAAATGTAGGGTTGTTTCAACATATATAGTTGTTATTTTATTCTATCTTTACTTATTATATCAACCTATTGTTGTATTGCTTTTATTCCATCAACGTTATCTTAGGATTTGATAGACTTAATTTGAGCCATAGCACTTGATAGTTATAATTCTCTAATTTTGACATAAACATAAATATTTAATTTTTGTTTGGTTGTCTACGGTATTCTCTTAACCCGCCAAATTCATTACGGATTTGAGTTCTATTTAATGGTCTGTCGCTAACTAATGAATTGCTGCATATACAAAGAGGAATTCAAACTTTCGACATTTGTTTAAGCAGATGAGTGAGTTGACCACTCCACCAACCCAAATTAGTGATATAAATATTTAACCTAACTTATTAGGTGAAGTATGAATTTTACTTATAGTAAGATCCATATTTAATTTAGTAAATGAACAATGTGTCAATGATTCTTAGGTGAAACAACCATTACTAAGGCACATACATTATTTTGTTTGTCAAACTTAAAGGGGGGAAAAGGTGAATTAAGTTGCTATGTGTAGAAGTGTGAGCAAAGGCAAATATTGTAAAAGATCATAATGCAGCTCAAATTTCAGACAATCTTGGTAGCTAGGGTTCTGTTCACAACCTCTGCCCTGTCCCCTATTGATTTTGGTTTATATATTGGCCACTTATTCTCTACATTACTTTGCTTTTAACTTCTCCATCCCTTTCTTGTCAATTCAATTTCATTTCAAAGTTATGTATGTTACAACATCCCACGTGAAATGAGACCACTTTTTTCTTGTTGCCATGCCATTGATCAACCTTTTATTTAATACTATTTTCTTTACATAAATTTTATACAACTATTTTATATGAAGGAAGTAAAAGAAATGTTGCCAAAAATGTATTTTTTTTTTCAATTTATTATTTTAACATGTATAATTTGTAACTTATATAACATTGTTGCAATAATGGCTTTGCTATGACAACGAAACATTGGGGTTTGACTTTAACCTTTCTAATTTAATTTGAAATATGTGATTAGTTATAATAATATTATTATAAAAAAGAAACAGTGTGAGATAGGTATTAGGTACGCAGATTTAGGATGTTAATGGGTGGAATCGGATTTGTCCTGATCCAGATTCGGTCTAAATATATATTAGGTCTATTTTTTATACCCTAATCTGGTTCTAAAGTCGATGAAACCTAAATATTTTTGGGTCACAAATATACTAGGTCTAAATCGGGTGAAAATCGAATCTTTAAAACTTTAACAATAATTTTAAAAAAAAAATTATTTATGATCTACTTATTTATAAAGAAAAACTTATTATCGAAAAGTTGATATTCATATTTGAACTTGAATTTGTCCATAAATTCTAATTTGATGCTTCTTTGATATATTTTTTAATTCAACAAGTGTGATTAAAAATAAAACAATAAGTTTATAATTAATATAACATAATATCAAAATTAATTTAAAACATATATATCTTTTTTAGTTTTCTTAGGGTGCACATGGGTCGGGTGAAACTAAGTTTGTCTTGATCCGAGTCCAATCCAAAATAATGATCGAGTCTATTTTCAAGACCCTTACTCAACCCTAAACTCGATAAAATCATATCAAATTAACTCTTAAAATATTTGGGGCCGGATCAGATCTTCGAACCGTACGGGACCATAAACACCCGTACGTACATGTGTGTTTGATAAAAGTATAGAATCACCCATTTTAATATGTTTAGAATACAATTAAAAAACCACGTCCAAACAAAAAATACAATTAAAATCCATCTAAACAATTTAAATTTATCTTATTTTAAATGTTAAATAAAATAAATTTAAGTAAATTTTTTATTTTTTTTTTTCAATACTACTGTTTCTATTGAAAGTAAATCATTTTCGGGCAAAACTATTTAAAGCCTTTATAGAGAGATCAAGCAGCATTTTATTTTAAGTTTTTTAATATTGTATTTTTGGACGATAAGCAACATTAGGGTTTTTTAAAGTTCAATCTGCGTTAGTTTTTGACGTACGGTCCAAGAGATTACCATTGGGTTTTGAGATTCCCATAAAGAAGTATTCGGCCCGATCCAACTATACTTGCCACGATTTCCTTGGCAGAGAGATAAAAAAAAATAAAAATAAAGTGATAATTAGATCTGAAAATTTTGTTTTCAGCTCTTCTACCATAGTAAATTATGAACACGTTATATTTTTTTATCAATTTATTGAGTTAAACTTAACGGTGGTGTTTATATGTATCATTAACTACTGTAATTTGTCTATTTATAAAAGATTGTTATGTAAATAATTATTTTTTATAGCGAAATCCTTCTTCCTATTTATTTTAATAGGATTCCTGTTAAATAAAGAACAGTTCATAAAGATTATATAAAAACTTAAAAATACTATTTTTATGCTCATGTTATTACAATAATAAAACTCGCATTAACAAAATACATGAATAATTTCATTTTATTTTACACTGTCTATTAATAAAAGAATATACATATTTATTGTTTGTTATCATAAAAAAATTAATTGATATTTTTTTAACAATTAATCTCTCTCAAAATTAAAATCTTTAAAAATCTAATTATAATTCTACT
>NC_029791.2:118889952-118899993 GCF_000816755.2 Arachis ipaensis | reverse complement strand
AGAAAAAAAGACAAATAGGTCATTGACTTTTTGTTTTACGAATATTTTCGTCTTTGACTATTAAAAAATACTTTTAAGTTTCTGACCTTCACAAAACTTGGACGGATCAGTCCTTCCGTCTAAATGCCTCCGCCAGGGACTGATTCGTCCAAATGTCTTTGTCAGGGATTGATCCGTCCAAATTTTGTGAAGGTCAGAGACTTAAAAGTATTTTTCAATGGTCAAAAACAAAAATGTCTGTAAGGCAAAAAATTAAGAACCTATTTGTCTTTTTCTCAATAAATTACGTATATTGATAGACATTTTATCTCCAATTCTTATTGTTCTAAAACAGTAGCCAAACACAGGATATGCCTAAGTGCACATGCACATGTACGTGTGTGTCACACACATGTATACCATCATTATTATTTCACAGTTAAAATGATTAATATTTGATGTTTTTTTTTTGTTGGTAATATCTTGTATATATGTGCATGTGTTTGTGTATATGTTCATATGAACATGTGCTTGTATGGTGTGGCTGGTATAGCATATATAGCATTGCGTAGAAGACATGCATTATTGTGTGGCTTTTAATTATTATGTGATGGGAATGGAGAAGACTAATTATTGTGTATCCCTCAAAGTTGTAACCAGTGATAAAGTGAATTAATTCATATCATGAAAATGTAGGGTTGTTTCAACATATATAGTTGTTATTTTATTCTATCTTTACTTATTATATCAACCTATTGTTGTATTGCTTTTATTCCATCAACGTTATCTTAGGATTTGATAGACTTAATTTGAGCCATAGCACTTGATAGTTATAATTCTCTAATTTTGACATAAACATAAATATTTAATTTTTGTTTGGTTGTCTACGGTATTCTCTTAACCCGCCAAATTCATTACGGATTTGAGTTCTATTTAATGGTCTGTCGCTAACTAATGAATTGCTGCATATACAAAGAGGAATTCAAACTTTCGACATTTGTTTAAGCAGATGAGTGAGTTGACCACTCCACCAACCCAAATTAGTGATATAAATATTTAACCTAACTTATTAGGTGAAGTATGAATTTTACTTATAGTAAGATCCATATTTAATTTAGTAAATGAACAATGTGTCAATGATTCTTAGGTGAAACAACCATTACTAAGGCACATACATTATTTTGTTTGTCAAACTTAAAGGGGGGAAAAGGTGAATTAAGTTGCTATGTGTAGAAGTGTGAGCAAAGGCAAATATTGTAAAAGATCATAATGCAGCTCAAATTTCAGACAATCTTGGTAGCTAGGGTTCTGTTCACAACCTCTGCCCTGTCCCCTATTGATTTTGGTTTATATATTGGCCACTTATTCTCTACATTACTTTGCTTTTAACTTCTCCATCCCTTTCTTGTCAATTCAATTTCATTTCAAAGTTATGTATGTTACAACATCCCACGTGAAATGAGACCACTTTTTTCTTGTTGCCATGCCATTGATCAACCTTTTATTTAATACTATTTTCTTTACATAAATTTTATACAACTATTTTATATGAAGGAAGTAAAAGAAATGTTGCCAAAAATGTATTTTTTTTTTCAATTTATTATTTTAACATGTATAATTTGTAACTTATATAACATTGTTGCAATAATGGCTTTGCTATGACAACGAAACATTGGGGTTTGACTTTAACCTTTCTAATTTAATTTGAAATATGTGATTAGTTATAATAATATTATTATAAAAAAGAAACAGTGTGAGATAGGTATTAGGTACGCAGATTTAGGATGTTAATGGGTGGAATCGGATTTGTCCTGATCCAGATTCGGTCTAAATATATATTAGGTCTATTTTTTATACCCTAATCTGGTTCTAAAGTCGATGAAACCTAAATATTTTTGGGTCACAAATATACTAGGTCTAAATCGGGTGAAAATCGAATCTTTAAAACTTTAACAATAATTTTAAAAAAAAAATTATTTATGATCTACTTATTTATAAAGAAAAACTTATTATCGAAAAGTTGATATTCATATTTGAACTTGAATTTGTCCATAAATTCTAATTTGATGCTTCTTTGATATATTTTTTAATTCAACAAGTGTGATTAAAAATAAAACAATAAGTTTATAATTAATATAACATAATATCAAAATTAATTTAAAACATATATATCTTTTTTAGTTTTCTTAGGGTGCACATGGGTCGGGTGAAACTAAGTTTGTCTTGATCCGAGTCCAATCCAAAATAATGATCGAGTCTATTTTCAAGACCCTTACTCAACCCTAAACTCGATAAAATCATATCAAATTAACTCTTAAAATATTTGGGGCCGGATCAGATCTTCGAACCGTACGGGACCATAAACACCCGTACGTACATGTGTGTTTGATAAAAGTATAGAATCACCCATTTTAATATGTTTAGAATACAATTAAAAAACCACGTCCAAACAAAAAATACAATTAAAATCCATCTAAACAATTTAAATTTATCTTATTTTAAATGTTAAATAAAATAAATTTAAGTAAATTTTTTATTTTTTTTTTTCAATACTACTGTTTCTATTGAAAGTAAATCATTTTCGGGCAAAACTATTTAAAGCCTTTATAGAGAGATCAAGCAGCATTTTATTTTAAGTTTTTTAATATTGTATTTTTGGACGATAAGCAACATTAGGGTTTTTTAAAGTTCAATCTGCGTTAGTTTTTGACGTACGGTCCAAGAGATTACCATTGGGTTTTGAGATTCCCATAAAGAAGTATTCGGCCCGATCCAACTATACTTGCCACGATTTCCTTGGCAGAGAGATAAAAAAAAATAAAAATAAAGTGATAATTAGATCTGAAAATTTTGTTTTCAGCTCTTCTACCATAGTAAATTATGAACACGTTATATTTTTTTATCAATTTATTGAGTTAAACTTAACGGTGGTGTTTATATGTATCATTAACTACTGTAATTTGTCTATTTATAAAAGATTGTTATGTAAATAATTATTTTTTATAGCGAAATCCTTCTTCCTATTTTAGGATTCCGGATTCCTGTTAAATAAAGAACAGTTCATAAAGATTATATAAAAACTTAAAAATACTATTTTTATGCTCATGTTATTACAAACTCGCATTTCGCATTAACAAAATACATGAATAATTTCATTTTATTTTCCAGAATTTGTTATATTTTTAAATAGTGGTATAAAGGGAACAAAAAAAAATAGTGGTATAAAAGTAGTTGTTAAGAAGACAAAAAGATTATTTATTTAAAATATTGATAGTTTTATTTTTTTGATATAAAATAACTTTAAAACACTCTATAACTAACACGATAATCTCTCTATATAATAAAGAAATTAGGAGGTATTTGATGCATAATTTTTTAAGAAAAGGTTTACCTATTTTTTATGTATCTATAGTCTATACACATTTTTTGTTTTAGTTTTATATTTAAATTTTAAACATTTTACAAATTTGGCAACCTAACTAATCCAGTATTTATTATTACTACCGCATGCATTATTGAAGCTATTATTGCATACATGAAAGTGGATTAATAGGCACCATTGATAAAAGATAATGTTAGTTGAGCTGAGCCAACCCGGCATGGTCCCAATTGCGATGAAGTGACATCTTCCTCTTCATAGTCATGGGTAATACTTTTGACTTTTTGACTTTTGGACGGTTCCAGGCATCAATATAATGCAAATATAATGATAAAGTATATTTTTTATTTTTTAAAATTTATTAAAAATTTAAAATATTTTTAAATTTTATTATGTTTTGTTTTTTTAATTTTTATTTGTATTAAATTTATTTCTAATGATTAATTTAAAAAAAAAATGACTAATTTATTAATAATTTTACAATAATTTTTAATACAAAAAAATCAGATATAATTATTGTTAGAAACAAAAGATTAAACTGGAAAAAGAATTTGTGTATTATTGAGTGTAATCAAGTTGTCTATTCAAGTTGTCCAGAATACTACTAGGGTGGGCTTGTAATTTTTGGTCCTACGGAACCAGCTGTTTTAACTTTTAAGACACACGTGACGTGAGGCAGTTTGGGTATAAGTTTTTAGCTGTTTTGTACCTGTTAATATTAAGTGATTGTATTCTTTACCAAGATATTTGGTAAAATTCAAATTGTGAACTTTTTTTTTGTTTTCTGGGCTTTAGTTAAGCAACAAATCGAAGGCAAAGACCCATGAACATTCCTTTAGACATTTGTTAAGCTACCAACAGTGAGTTGAAGCCTGGATCAGATAGTAGATTTAGCTATTTTTTGAAAAATTATATCAGGTTCAATTTCTAGTTAAGAATAAAATGTGGTTTAAGAATTTCATAGCATAAGTAAATGGGTGAGTGAGTGAGTGGATGTATAAATATTTAAATAGCATAATGACAAAAAAAAAAAATATGCTGACAATCTTACTCTAACGATTCACATGTAATTGGTTGTCCACTTATGTTACTCATGTTGTCAACCTTTTTATTTATTAAGTAAACTCTTATAACTGACCCTGCAACTCAAACGTTCAAAGAAGACATAATCAGAGCTATTTTTAATATAATATCCAACCCTTGTGATTTTCATGGGATCCTAAGCATCAAACAATACCCTTTATCTCATTCAAATCAAGCATCATCATGAAAAATGAGAATCCTTCGACCTTACAACACAAAAAATTGAAAGGGAATAAAAAGTGTATAGGAAAAGAAAGATCAATAAAAAGGGTGCACACAGAGGACATAATAAAATAGAAGACAATAGCTCTGGATATATAGGAAAATGGAGTTTGAGAACAACATCCATGATGGACCAAAAAAAAAAAACCAATTGAACAAGTTCTCATCAAAATTCTAGGTTTTCCAAATCTCAAAATTAGAGCTTTTTTCAATAAAAGCGGCATGAATTCAGGGAGGAGGTGAGTGAAGTGAGACTAACATTTATGCCTCAATATAATTCAACTCTAACTAACTTAGATTAATCAAGTAATCAGCTTACTTATCTGCTTAAACAAGTGTTGGGAATTCAAATTTTGCCTTGTGCATGCAGCAACCAATTAGTCAGCGATAAACCTTTAAATGGAGCTTAGATCCGCGACGGATTAATCCTTAACCTAGATACCGTAACCAACCAAAAAATATATAATTCAACCCACTGCCACCGTTACCTATACTACTATAGACATCGTCGGTGTTCTGTAACCTGTTCGATATCGACATCCTCTTCAACCGTTCTCCTACATTAAAAATCTATAATTTCACATTAAAGAGAATAATAATTTTTTCACACACAAAAAAGGATAAAATTGGTGCAAGCAATTGGTTCGAAAAAGAAAAAGCAATGGTTTAGTGAAGTGGATGGAAGAACGAAGGATGAAATTGTGCCTAAAGAAAAAAAAGTTCAAAGAAAAATCTGATTTTAGAGGAAAAAGAAGGAGAAAAAGGAAGCCGCATTTGAGTTGCAAAGAGGGAATTTTTAGTTCCTGCAACTATTTGGCCTTCACATCTAGTAGATAACATTTATTTAGAGGTATTGGGATGAAAATTAGGAGATTGAGATTCAATATCTTAATACTTCTAAAAAGTAGAGACACAGAAGATTGAAATTTTTGGAGACGGAGACTAAAACTTTAATAACATTTTATACCTAAAATATCACATTTCAATTAATTAATTACAACTTTATTTTTTATGTAAATTAAATTAGAATTTTATTCTTATTTCAGTCTCTATCTCTCACTTTATACCAAATACAATACTAAAATTTATTTCAATTTTTTGTCTCTTAAGTTCTATCTCTCAATCTCAACCTCTCAATCTTTGTATTAATAAATAACATTTTAGACTTCATCTGTAATTTCAAAATAATTTAGGTGCACTATATTATTCAAATAAAAAGTCAGATATTCACTCTATATTAAATTCTCATATAATAACACCTTATAAAATTTAGTGGAAGAGAAAAGGAACACAAAAACATAAATAAAAAAAATTTGCACCATTTACATTAATGAGCTTGCAACTTTATGTTTGTTCTTGTATATAGCCGGTTATTAACAAATGACTACAAATTAAATTAAATTAAGTTTCAAGCAACAACGGTGATTCCATTATTGTCTTGAGAAGATGAAGGTTGTAATGCACGGATTCGAATTTCGTACTTTGTATAACTTGAGGGTTCGGATTCAGCAGCTCCAACTGAGACAAGAGGAATGGATGAAGATGAAGTGTTATAAGCGTATCCAATGTGGTTGCAACATTTGCGACAAATAAGCTTGGTTTTGCGGCGGAACAAACGCCATGAGAGTTTAGATAAGTTAGGGGCGCACTCGATTTCATCGACATGGCCAAATCTATCATCATCGATGTTGGAGAACGTTATGATGCCTCGCTTTATGGATTTCCCATATTTTGAACCGATTGTTGAGATGTCACGGTTCGAGGAAGATAGGTTAAGCTCATAACCGCAGCTACCACAGCTGCCATAGACATAAAAAGAAGAAGAAATAAAAATCAATTATAAAGTGATTTTGAGTAATAATTTATTTTATTATAATTTATTTTGATATCAAAATTAAATTTAAAAAATTAATTTAATATAAATTTTCGTTTGCAAACTTTAATCCAAACACACTTAAACAAAATTCGGAATTGTTGCGAGTTATTAGTGTTCTGTTTTCAAGTGAAGTATATAAAATTTGGCTGGGTGGCTTCAAAAAGGGACTCGATGATCAGTGATTAATCACTGTATAGCAACAAAAAGAATCTAATTATTCAGATGGATCTGTGATTGAAGTAAAATTAAAGAATATTCGAGCAGAGAGAGGGGTAGAGAGAGAACCTGTAACGTACATCCCTGTGAGAAGTGGAACGAGCATCAGAAATAGAAGGCATGCTGTGATTGAGAGGAAGAAGAAGGGCCGCACTTGCAGGACACAAGACAAATGAGGAAAAACGAAAAGGAAACGGACTCGTTGGTAGTTAGTGTTTGTGCCGTTTACTATGGAATATGGAGAGAGAGAGAGCGAGAGAGAAGAAACTAGAAAGCGTGTAGACGACACCACGACGTTGACGTTGACGTTGACGCTAACGCCACGCTGTTTCGCAAAGTGTTAAATCTAATTCCTAAATGGCGATATACTACATGGATGGACGGCTCAGGTTTAAGAAGGAAAAAAGATCACCTAAAATTGAAAAGAAAAAATATAAAGTACTAATATATTATCTGCCAATTTATTATCAATAATAATTAATTATTATATCTTAAACACATATATAAAAAAATACATCTAGAAAATATATTTATAAAGACACTTTTATTAAATACAGCCATAAAAAAGACATTTTTATTAGACACATCCACAAAAACACTTCCATTAAATACAATTATAAATAAGAGGTGGCAGAAATTCTGTTGATAACGTAGCAGGATTGAATTGAAAATTGATAAGAAAAAAAATATTAATCATGATTAAATTTGTAACTTTTCATAGTTTCTCATTTTGCTAACGACATTGTACTTCATATTTATAAATAGATAAAATAAAACTCTTTATACACAAACTCATGTATCTCATTTTTCTGTCATTCTTTGGATTTGAAAAATTGGTTCTTGTATTATAGCAGAGAGCATCCGTTTAAGTTCTTTTCGAGATTTTGGTGGATATAGTGAGCAAAAAATAATGACATCTTTAATCCTCATGAAACTTGGCCTCCGAAAAAAGTGATTTGTCTGGCATTAATTTTAGAAAAGGAGTTTAGAAATATTTTTGAATTACAACGTATGTCCCTTCCCTCTACTCTAAATGGTTTTTGGAATCCTCTATCCATTAGTACTTTCAAGATTAATTGTGATACTAGTTATCTTGGTTCGGATGATAGTGTTGGTTTTGCTTGTGTTATTAGAAATTGTAACGGGAGTTGGCAAAGGGAGTGTTTGGAAATGATTGAGAGTAATAATATTCTTCAAGGAGAATTATTTGCTATTTGGAGATGATATCTCTTAGATTGAGATGTGGGTCAACGAGATGTTATTTGTGAGACGAATTGTGTGAAAGTATTTAATCTTATTACTAATCACCAAGATGGTTTTGGATTTATTGATCAATTGGTGCTCAAAATAAAAGATATCATGCATTGGAATTGGCGTGTTGACTTTCGTTTGATTATGTAAGATACAAACACGGTGACAGATATTATAACAAAGATAACGATGAAGTTACAACTTTTTCATATGGAGCTTACTTCACCTTAAAAGGAGTTTAAATGAATCTTAAAAAAGATTGTTCCTCTATTTAAAAAGATCTTTTATTTAGTTTTTCTTTTTTTAGTTTATTTCAGTAAAAAAAAATCAGGAAATCAACGGCCGGTGAGTTTTCTACTACAATATTTCATGAATAATTTAGACACCTCAACCCTCGATTCCTCGCTGTTAAGTCTCTACTCTAGTGTTAGTTTATCGAATATGAAGCAATTAGAATATTTAGGAATCTTTATGTCTCAGAGTTTCATCACTAGTATATAATACAACCAAAGCCATCATTTGTTGACATGTGTATCTCATAATAACGCGCGTGAACTACGGAAACTAGGAAGTTGCAATCATTTTTAATCAGAATGTTCCATGACCTAAAAGCCAATAGCCCAAAGCTCACATGGCAGGATTGGAATAATGGTTTGCCTAACAACTATTTTAATCACATTTATTTAAGCATATAAAAATGAGAAATGTTTATGAGAATTTATTATTTTTGACTATGAGCTAGTCATCAATATTTAAGAGTATAGAATAAAATATATATAGATGTTAGTTATTGTTTGAGTTAGAACATAATTATAGAGAAAAAATGTCAAGATTATTAAAATTTTTTATTTTTTAATTATCAGTTAATTATTAATATTTAAAAATATGAGATAAAATATATTATTGAATTATTAAATTAAAAGAATTAAACTAAAAAAATTGAGTTAATAACTAATTTATCGTCAAAAATAATAAATTTTGATAACTCTAGCATTTTTGTATAAAAAATTTATTTTAAAGTTTTTACATATTTAATGTTAGTTGAAAACTTTACCCAGTGAAATGTTGAAGGTTGAAACTCGCATATTCACATATTAATGATGTAAATGTGGAGATTGGAGTGTATGATCGGTGCTACTTTTAAGGAGATAGAGATGCATGGTGATAGAAGTGTTTGTTTGGCAAGAAATGAATGCACAGATCATACAAATTTTGTTCTGTCTAAGTACAAGAAATAAGGTTGTTAGTGGCATCCTAGTCTTCCTCTTCATCTGTGACAAATTTACCAGTTCCAGGATTGAGAGCAGCAATGAAGAAGAAAGCAACATTGAACAACACAAGGGGTTCAATTTCATTGATGGGTACCCCTGTCTCAATGTTGAGTTGTGCTAGTGCTCCTTTCCCTGTAATAATCTCTCCAATTAAAGAGAATGCAAATCCCAATTGAGCCAATCTTCCAACAAATAGTTCGTTTGCTTTGGTGAATCCAAACAAAGGACCTACTCATACAAAAACAACCAAACCACTTTCATCACAATTCAATCAATCTAACCAATTTTCATTTACATTACCAAAAATGCTATGCGCATAAAAATAATCATCATAACATATTTGTATATAAATACATGTATTGTTTAATTCATTTTTAATATATATATTATACTGATAATTAATTTAGTAACTAATTTTTAATTTTAATATACACATAACATGATTGTCACATAATTATATGTAAAAAATAAAAACCTACTTTCCAATACTCTCTGTGAGATTAATTATCCTGTATTTAGTTAATATAATCTTTAAAATCAACTCTAATTATAATTCATAAGAACCATTAATTAAATCAGTTTTCGTGATTCACATTGCAACGATACTGAACGTATTTTCTCCTAATTTGAATGTGGTGAAACATTTAATAACTAATATTTTAAATCATAAATAAATAAAATTAATTATTATATTTATAATTAATTAAGTTATTCTATTTTTGACTGATTTGGAGTTGGTTTCATATACTTTTTCTTTTTAAATT
>NC_029791.2:118888556-118889941 GCF_000816755.2 Arachis ipaensis | reverse complement strand
CTATATATTTATGTATAAATATGTGTATTGAAATTCATTGTCATTTACAATATATATTTTATATAAATAATTAATTTTTGTAAATACAGTTCTTCTATTACGAGAATTTGAAATTAAGGTCACTATGTGTCTATGTCTATAATCAATCCCACATTGGTATCTATTAACAGATAAAGGGTCAAATTCTTATGAATTTAGAATGTAAAACACGTTAAATATGGTAGCACATAATAATTAAATATGTTAAATTATAGAATTATGTTACCTCCTTCTTTGAGACCAAGAGCTGATCTGAAGCCTTTGCCTGGAGGAATGACACCTCCAGTGTTAGGTTCATCATCATCAACGAATTTACCACGGTCACCAAGTGCTCCAATGGCTCCAAGCAGTGTGAAAAGGATGAAGAAAAGGAGAAGAGGCTCAGCTTCATAAATTGGAACCCCTGTTTCCAAGTTCAATTGTGCTAAAATTCCTTTACCAGTAATTGCTTCTCCTAAAATTGATGCCTGCACAAATTATGTGCCTTTTTTGTCATCACATTCCATTCTTTTTTCTATAAAATCTTCTTTTAGTATCAAATAATTGGCAATTCAGAGAAACTAGTATCTTACTTTTTTTTTTAACATATCATTTTGTTTGAGTTGAAAATTATTTTGACCCAGAAAGCATATCTGATAGTGAATTTGGAAATTGTAAAAACAAGGTAAATTTACTTTGCTCAACGAAAGTGAAGTCTTCTATATAAAGTACTATAGACTACCGAAGATTGATTAAAATAAATAAATAAAGAATAAAAAGTCTAGGGAGTAGTACTTTTACTAAAATTTTACCAGCAAAAGAAAAGTGAATAATCTTATACTATTAGATGTAATCTCACATCATTAAAAATATTAATGATGACTAATTAATTGTTACAAATAACAACACCTGTTGACCCCTAACACTCCTCGATAAAAAATAATGTAAGAAACTATTTTTTTTAAGGTTAATATTCGTTAATTTTTTTGAAATTATTTTAAAATTTAAATTCTAAATTATAAATCTTTAATTAATGTTAGCTACCTAAAAAGAGGAGCGCTAGGGGCAGCAACTTTTGTATTTTGTAACCATCAATTGACAATCAATAGTGATTTTAATGGTGTGAGATTACATCCAATGGTGAAAAATCACTTATTTTTCTTTTGATAGTTAAATGATAGTCACAAAACACAAAAATTGCTTGCCCCTAGACTTTCTCACCTAGAAATTAGTCTTCTGTATTTTTCGTAAATAAATAAATAAATGATTTATACTCACAGCAAAACCAATCATGGCAACACGACCAACAAAGAGCTCGTTCTGCTTAGTAAAACCAAAGCCTCCAGAAGTTCCAAATATACCATCTT
>NC_029791.2:118886956-118888513 GCF_000816755.2 Arachis ipaensis | reverse complement strand
AACTAAATTCATTAGTTCAAGAAAAAACAAACTCTTAGCTTTATTAATGTTATTATAAGAAAATAAGAGAAAAAGAATGCATCATGTGTACCTTAGGAGGGGCTTTGGTCTTGGATTTGAAGAGTGCCAGAGTTGTGAATGTAGGAGGTGAAAAAGAGAGAGAATTAGAAGGAATTGGGTTGAATGGGAGATGAGAGAATTTAGGCCTCAATCTTTGATTCTGAAGTTGAAGCAAAGTGTCTTTCTTCAAATCCATGGAGTAAGTAGTTGAGACACTAGACATGAGCAACATGGTTTGAGCCATCATTATTGTTATTATTATTGCTTGCTTCCTTCCACACAAACAAAGATAGATGATGAGAAACCTTAGTATGATGCTATCTACTATGTTCTTACTTGTTAGTAATAGTTTACCTAAATATCATAGTAGAAATATATGGGAATATAGCATCTAAAAACAAGGGTGTGGATATGGTGTAAGAATTGATGACAGGCAAATACAATGCCCACGTCTCCTCTATCAAATGTACCATATATTTTCATCGTGATAATGTTTTTTGATTTAAGCTATTATAATGCAAAATTATTGGTGTATTATCTAATTTATAAACTTAATTTTTTGGGACCTTTCATTTTCTACCTCAAACTTTGGTCGGTACACTCAGATCTTGGTTGCAAAATGTCATAAACTTTAGTTTAAGAAGAGTCCACAATTTAATTAAGAATAATATGATCGATAATTCATGATTTTTACACTATTTTATCTGATATTATTTCACAGTTGAGATTAAAATCTAAATTGGAAGGTAAGGGACAAAGGGACACATGTGTGGATTGTTTTGAAGTGTGGCTCAGTCTCATTCTTCCACAATTTAAACTCACTAGTCACTAGCTACTTCAAGTTAACCTAACTCCCAGTTGATAGGGAGAAGTGGACAAGGAAATCTGAAGTTGACAAATCATAACTTGACACGACCACAACCGTTTCAATGGATTATGGATATTCCCTACTACACAAAAATCTGTTATGTTATTTCTCTTTTTGGACACGATGCTTTTTTTTTTTTGGTTTACCCAAACGGTATCTCCCAACCCGACAGGTTGAAGACTAATCCGTCGCGAATCTGAGCTCCATTTAAGGGTCTGTCGCTGGCCAATGAGTTGCTGCATGCACAAGGCGGGATTCGAACTCCTGACACTTGTTTAAGCGGACGAGTGAGCTGACCACTCGACCAACCCAAGTTGGTTTTTTGGACACGATGCTTTACTATGTGTTTTTGTTCATTATGTGTTATATCATTTTAGTTGCCCAAATTTTACAACTTTTTTTTCCTCTTCCATTAAGGCCGGAGCCCAACACATTTTTATCATATAAAATGAAATTGGACATTTTTTTATGGTCTTAAGTCTTAACTATTTAAGTCTACTGAGACATGCGATGCAGTGGCAAAATTAAGCCGGCAAAATTAAGCCACACCAGGTTTGAATCTTAGCAGTGGTGGCTAGGTTAGTGTAAGTGTATAGTATGTTTGTATGACCAAAAAAAAAAAAAGTTAA
>NC_029791.2:118870970-118886707 GCF_000816755.2 Arachis ipaensis | reverse complement strand
TGGTTTGCGATTATAATAGTTGATGAGTTTGGAAAACTCCAAATTAATTTGATGATGATCAAACATTATTAAAATAATTAATTACAAAATTATTAATGTAATTTTCATTTCACAATTGATAAATTAATAATTTTGTTGTGCAGATTTTTTGGACCGAAAATGGCAAGCCCAATATGTTGAATACATTTAACTTTGTGCAATATTGTTATATGAATTATGGCTGAATTGTTATGCTTGTTGGGCCAGAAAAATATTTTTGAAGCCCAACAAGATGGTTGGTCCGAAATTAAAAAGGGAATTGGGGCCAAGGTTTAAGCTACCCATTTAATATGATGAAATCCATTTCTTTATTTATTTTGCTGCACGCTTTCAACGGATCTCACTTTCATCATGTGGTAGATTCCAAACTTATTCAACTATCATTAATTGCATTGAAACCATGAGAGAGAAATAGTAATTGATTTGATTGCCATCAATGCTATCACACGCTACTAAGCAAAAGGAAAGTAAAAGTTAATTCAATTTAATTCTTTTATTCAAATCACATTCAAAGTTTTCTCTCTTCTCTCTCTTCTCTCTCAAACTTTCGGTCACTTCACAGAGGAAATATGGAAGCTAAGTCAAGTTATCAGAAAAAAGAAGAAGCTAGTAGCAAGGCCATAGTGATCATGGCACCAAGAAAAATGAAATCTGAAATATGGTGTGGTTGAGATCTTTACCACAAAAGGTAAGATGTGGTAAAGTGATCTCAAGCCTTCCATACCCGAAAATGGTGAAGATCCACTTCGGTCAGAAGAAGAGATCCCTTGGAAGCATGGCTTGTCTCTACCTTTGCTCAACCACTACAGGAGGTAGCTACTGTAGCTACGTGGAGGATGAGGCAGGAGGAGCAGTCAAATATCAAGAACTCATCAAGGGCTAGGAATCCATCTTGGAGAGCAAGTCAAGATGGAAGGCCCAGATTGATGAAGCTTGGTGTGAATGGAAGACACAGAGGTAATTGCATGTTGGGTTTTATATTCGGTTTCCTCTCCTCTCTTTGGCCGAACCGGTTTTTGTATGAAGAAGAAGAAGTTAGCTCGGTTCAACAGTTTCAACCTTGGAGGCTTCCCCTTCTATAAATAAGGGAGAACAACCAGGACTTGAAGCAAGGAGTCAAGAGTGCAAAGCACAGAGTTCTCATAGCTACCCAAGCTAACAAAAGTTCTTCTCCTTCAATGTTATTCATTTTATAATTTTTCTGTTTAGTTTTGTATGTCTTGAGTCTCATGGAAAAAGGCAAACAGTGAGGTTTGTAAGAAAAAGCCATAAAGCGAAAAAAGGTAGAGTATACAAAATTAAAAGAAAAAGTCATAGATGTCATAGAGGTCCTTTGTACATCTGTGTTGTGTTTCATGATTCTGTGGGAATCCCCTTACAAGTTGGGTTAGCACTTAGCAGTTGAAAGCTTGGTAGGTGACAAAGTCAAGTTCAGGATTGGGGTTAGATTCTGGACTTGTCCCGGATAGGAAGGGTAGTTCCTAGGAAGAATTGGTGTATGTAATCATGATGATTATAGTGAAATTCCATCATTGTTGTGATGGAGACTGGATGTAGGCTGCATTGCACTTGGCAGCTGAACCTGGATATTTCGTGGTGTGATTCTCTCTCTCTCTTCTACTCCATTTCTGTTTCTGCTGCATAGGAGATAAAACTGAAAAATATCTCTTGCCTGGTTACGAGACAAAAAGAAAAAGTCTCGTGGCTAGGTACGAGACAAAAAGCAAAAAGTCTCTAGAAGTTATTTCAAAGGCCAGCAAGTGTTATTAAGCGAAAAAGGGGCTAAGATTCAACCCCCTTCTCTTAGCCACTGATAAACCATCAATAGTAATTAACAAAATACTTTAATTTCGAACACCTAATATCCTAGAATGTTGGAAATAAATTTAAATCTTATTCGAAACTCATAAAATACAAATTTTCATTCTCCTCTTGAGAGAGTAAATTGATTCTAAAATGGGTCGGGGAGCCCCACCAACCAAGATAGGTTCAAAATGCTAGCTCATCTCGCTTTATGGCGGATTGGTGGGCTAGTCCGCTTAACTTTAAAAAAAATTCATTAAAATTAATAAAAAATAATAATTAAAAAATTAAATACAAATAAAAAATAGTCAAATTATAATATAATTTTGGGTTAAGTACTGTTTTCGTCCCTAAGGTCTGGGGTGAAAATCAAATTCGTCCCCGACCTTTTTTTGTTATTAAAATCATCCCAACGTTACAAAACGTTATAAAATCATCCTTTTGTCCATAAATAAAAATTTCCAGACAATTTTTTCCTTAAACAAAAATAAAAAAATCCTCTCCCATTATTACCACTATCCCCTGCAGCATCAGTCATTACTACTACCACCACCACACCATTCTTCATCCATCCATTAACCCCAAACCCATCACAACACCAAAAATAGCAACAGCAACTCAATTTTAAAGTGAAAAAAGAGAAAAAAAACTTGGCAGCAACAACTCAATTCTTGATCCACTTCCTTCTGAGCTTCCACCTTCACGGCCACCAGCCTGGCTATGGCGCTTCGACAGAAGGGACAAACCGACAGCGTAAGGGCAGCCGTGGCAGGGTTTGGTTTATGGTGAACGAAATTGTGATCACACTTTTCACAACTCCGGTACAACTAACCAGCAAGTGCACTGGGTCGTCCAAGTAATAAAATCTTATGCGAGTAAGGGTCGATCCCACGGAGATTGCCGGCTTGAAGCAAGCTATGGTCATCCTGTAAATCTTAGTCAGGCGAATTCAATTGGTTATGAGTTTTGATAATTGAAGGATAAATAAAACGTAAATTAAAATAAAGATACTTATGTAATTCATTGGTGGAAATTTCAGATAAGCGTTTGGAGATGCTTTGTTGCTTCTGAACCTCTGCTTTCCTATTGTCTTCATCCAATCATGCGTGCTCCCTTCCATGGCAAGCTGTATGTTGGTGAATCACCGTTGTCAATGGCTACCATCTGTCTTCTCAATGAAAATGGTCCAGGTACGGTTTCTGTACGGCTAATCAACTGTCGGATCTCTCGTCTCGGATGAAAAATACCAGGCACAGCTACCGCACGGCTAATCATTCGTCGGTTCTCACTTGTGTCGGAATAGGATCTCTCTATCCTTTTGCACACTGTCATTGCGCCGAACATTCGTGAGTTTGAAACTCGTCACAGTCATCCCTTCCCAGATCCTACTCAGAATATCACAGACAAGGTTTAAACTTTTCGGATCTTAAGAATGCTGCCAATTGGTTCTAGCCTCTACCACGAAGGTTCTAATCTCACGGATTCGAATGCTCTGTTGTCAGGAGAGACAAGTCAAATCCGTGGATCAGAGACCCAAGAGACTATACTCCAGCTGTCGTCCAATGACTACGTTGAACATCATGTAGACCGCTTGTGGTTATCAGGCATGCGGATCTTGGCTAAGCGAGTAACGACGATAGTGGGTGATTGTCACGGGTCACCCCTTCATTCTGACTTAACTGAATTAAGTACAAGAGTATATCTTGGAGAAGAAGTAAGTGTAAATTGAAAGAGAAACAATAGTACTTGCATTAATTCATGAAGAACAGCAGAGCTCCGCACCTTAATCTATGAGGTGTAGAAACTCCACCGTTGGAAAATATATAAGAGAAAAAGGTCTAGGCATGGCCGAATGGCCAGCCTCCCAATGTGAAAAATGGCATAAGATTATATGATCCGAATACAATAGGAAAGACTAGTATTTATACTAAACTAGTTACTAAGGATTACAGAAATTGAGTACTAAGTGCAGACAGTGCAGAAATCTACTTCTGGGGCCCACTTGGTGTGTGCTTGGGCTGAGCATTGAGCTTTACACGTGCATAGGCCTTTTCTAGAGTTAAACTCCAGCTTGGATGCCAGTTTGGGTGTTTAACTCCAGTTCTGGTGCCAGTTCCGGCGTTTTACGCCAGAAAATGGTCTCTGGCTGGCGTTGAACGCCAGTTTGAGCCATCAAATCTCGGGCAAAGTATGGACTATTATATATTTCTAGAAAGCCCAAGATGTTAGCTTTTCAGCTCAATTAAGAACGCGCCAATTGGACTTCTGTAGCTCCAGAAAAACGCATTTGAGTGCAGGGAGGTCAGAATCCAACAGCATCTGCAGTCCTTTCTCAGCCTCTGAATCAGATTTTTGCTGAGGTCCCTGAATTTCAGCCAGAAAATACCTAAAATTACAAAAAAATACACAAACTCATAGTAAAGTCTAGAAATGTGATTTTTGCATAAAAACTAATAAAAATATAATAAAAAGTAACTAAACATACTAAAAACTATGTAAAAACAATGCCAAAAAGCGTATAAATTATCCGCTCATCACAACACCAAACTTAAATTGTTGCTTGTCCCCAAGCAACTAAAAACAAAATAGGATAAAAAGAAGAGAAAATACAATAAATTTCAAAATATCAATGAAGCTTAGTTTCAATTAGATGAGCGGGACTAGTAGCTTTTTGCTTCTGAACAGTTTTGGCATCTCACTTTATCCTTTGAAGTTCAAAATGATTGGCATCCATAGAAACTCAGAATTCAGATAGTGTTATTGATTCTCCTAGTTTAGTATGTTGATTCTTGAACACAGCTACTTTATGAGTCTTGGCCGTGACCCTTAGCATTTTGTTTTTCAATATTACCACCGGATACATAAATGCCACGGACACATAGCTGGGTGAACCTTTTCAGATTGTGACTCAGATTTACTAGAGTCCCCAATTAGAGGTGCTCAGAGTTCTTAAGCACACTCTTTTTGCTTTGAATCACGACTTTTACCATTCAGTCTCGAGCTTTTCACTTGGACCTTCATGACACAAGCACATGGTTAGGGACAGCTTGATTTAGCCGCTTAGGCCATGATTTTATTCCTTTGGGCCCTCCTATCCATTAATGCTCAAAGCCTTGGATTCTTTTTTTACCCTTGCCTTTTAGTTTAAAGGGTTATTGGCTTTTTGCTCTTGCCTTTTGGTTTAAAGAGCTATTGGCTTTTTCTGCTTGCTTTTTTTTTTCTTTCTTTTTCTTTATTTTTCGCCATTTTTTTACAAGCTTTGTATTTTTCAATGCTTTTTCTTGCTTCAAGAATCAATTTTATGATTTTTCAGATTGTCAATAACATTTCTCTTTTTTTCATTATTCTTTCAAGAGCCAACTATTTTAACATTCATAAACTTCACTATAAAAAATATGCACTATTCAAGCATTCATTCATAAAACAAAAAGTATTGCCACCACATCAAAATAATTAAACTATTTTCAAGATAGAATTCGAAATTCATGTACTTCTTTTTCTTTTTCAAAAAACATTTTTCATTTAAGAAAGGTGAAAGATTCATGGAACATTCATAGCTTTAAGACATAGACACTAAACACTAATGATCATGTAATGAAGACACAAACATAGTCAAAACATAAAGCATAAAAACCGAAAACAGAAAAGAAAATAAACAAGGAGATTAAAGAACGGGTCCACCTTAGTGATGGTGGCTTCTTCTTCCTCTTAAAGAACCAATGTAGTTCTTAAGCTCTTCTATGTCTCTTCCTTGTCTTTGTTGCTCCTCTCTCATGGCCTTTTGGTCCTCTCTGATTTCACAGAGGATGATGGAGTGCTCTTGGTGCTCCACTCTTAGTTGCTCCATGTTGGAACTCAATTCTCCTAAAGAGGTGTTGAGTTGCTCCCAATAATTGTGTGGAGGAAAATGTATTCCTTGAGGCATCTCAGGGATTTCTTGATGAGAAACTTCCTCATGCTCTTGTTGAGGTCCATGAGTGAGCTCTCTTGTTTGCTCCATCCTCTTTCTAGTGATGGGCTTTTGAGATGAATCTCTCCATCTCCCATGACTCGGAGTTGGAAGCAACTACTTTCCCTTTCCTCTTCTTAGAGGTTTCTTCGGCCTTAAGTGCCATTAATGGTTATGAAAAAACAAAAAGCAGAGCTTTTTTCCACCCCAAACTTAAAAGGTTTGCTCGTCCTCGAGCAAAAGAAGAAAGAAAGGATTAGAGGAAGAAGAGATGGAGGAGATGGAATTGTGTGAATGGTTCGGCCAAGGAGGGTTTTAGGTGGTTATGATGTGTGAAAATGAAGAAGTGATAAGGGGCTTATATAGGAGTGGAGTGGAAAGGGAATTCTTGTAATAGGTGTTGGGTTTGGGAGGGAGATGGTTTGAATTTGAATGGGTGGGGGTAGGTGGGTTGTATCATGGTTTTGGAGGAGAAATGGAGGTGATTGGTGGAGGTTATTTTGGGGAAGAGTGTTATGGAAAGGTGTGAAAAGGAGAGAAAAAGAGTTGGGGTAGGTGGGGATCCCGTGGGGTCTACAGATCTTGAGGTGTCAAAGAATTCTGCTCCTTGCACCTTTCTGGCGTTTAAACGCCCTCTGTGTGCCATTTCTGGCATTTAACGCCAGTTCTGCTGCCCATTCTGGCGTTAAACACCAGTCTGTCTGCCAATTCTGGCGTTTAACGCCCAGAATGCTGCCAGACTGGGCGTTAAACGCCTATTCTGCTATCCTTACTGGCGTTTAAGCCTGTCCTCCAGGGTGTGCTATTTTTTATGCTATTTTTTATTCCGCTTTAATTCTGTAACTATTTTTGTGACTCCACATGATCATCAACCTAAAGAAAACATAAACTAACAATGGAAAATGAAATGAAAAAATAATTAACATAGATAAATAAGATTGGGTTGCCTCCCAATAAGCGTTTCTTTAATGTCAATAGCTTGACAGTAAGCTCTTACAGAGCTTCACAGATACTCAAAGCATGATTGTGGCCTCCCAACACCAAACTTAGAGTTTGAATGTGGGGGCTCTGCTTGACTCTGTATGGAGAGAATTGAATGAAGCTTTTCATGCTTCTTCTCCATGTTTACAGAAGAAGATCCTTGAGCCTTAAACACAAGGTAGTCCTCATTCAATTGAAGGACTAACTCTCCTCTGTCCACATCAATCACATCCCTTGCTGTGGCTAGGAAGGGTCTTCCAAGGATAATGGATTCATCCTCATCATTCTCAGTGTCTAGGATTATGAATTCAGCAGGGATGTAAAGGCCTTCAACCTTTACTAAGACATCCTCTACAAGTCCATAAGCCTATTTTATTGATTTGTCTGCCATCTCTAGTGAGATTCTTGCAGCTTATACCTCAAAGATCCCTAGTTTCTCCATTACAGAGAGTGGCATGAGGTTTATACTTGACCCCAGGTCACACAGAGCCTTCTCAAAGGTCATGGTGCCTATGGTACAAGGTATTAAGAACCTTCCGGGATACGATTTCTTTTGAGGTAATTTCTGCTGAACCAAGGCATTCAGTTCATTGATGAGCGATGGAGGTTCATCCTCCCAAGTCTCATTACCAAATAACTTGGCACTCAGCTTCATGATTGCTCCTAGAATTGTGATCACACTTTTCACAACTCCGGTACAACTAACCAGCAAGTGCATTGGGTCGTCAAAGTAATAAAACCTTACGCGAGTAAGGGTCGATCCCACGGAGATTGCCGGCTTGAAGCAAGCTATGGTCATCCTGTAAATCTTAGTCAGGCAGATTCAATTGGTTATGAGTTTTGATAATTGAAGGATAAATAAAACGTAAATTAAAATAAAGATACTTATGTAATTCATTGGTGGGAATTTCAGATAAGCGTTTGGAGATGCTTTGTTGCTTCTGAACCTCTGCTTTCCTATTGTCTTCATCCAATCATGCGTGCTCCCTTCCATGGCAAGCTGTATGTTGGTGGATCACCGTTGTCAATGGCTACCATCTGTCTTCTCAGTAAAAATGGTCCAGGTACAGTTTCCGTACGGCTAATCAACTGTCGGATCTCTCGTCTCGGATGAAAAATACCAGGCACAGCTACCGCACGGCTAATCATTCGTTGGTTCTCACTTGTGTCGGAATAGGATCTCTCTATCCTTTTGCACACTGTCACTGCACCGAACATTCGTGAGTTTGAAACTCATCACAGTCATCCCATCCCAGATCCTACTAAGAATATCACAGACAAGGTTTAGACTTTTCGGATCTTAGGAATGCTGCCAATTGGTTCTAGCCTCTACCACGAAGGTTCTAATCTCACGGATTCGAATGCTCTGTTGTCAGGAGAGACAAGTCAAATCCGTGGATCAGAGACCCAAGAGACTATACTCCGGCTGTCGTCCAATGACTACGTTGAACATCATGTAGACCGCTTGTGGTTGTCAGGCACGCGGATCTTGGCTAAGCGAGTAATGAAGATAGTGGGTGATTGTCACGGGTCACCCCTTCATTCTGACTTAACTGAATTAAGTACGAGAGTATATCTTGGAGAAGAAGTAAGCGTGAATTAAAAGAGAAACAATAGTACTTGCATTAATTCATGAAGAACAGCAGAGCTCCGTACCTTAATCTATGAGGTGTAGAAACTCCACCGTTGGAAACTACATAAGAGAAAAAGGTCTAGGCATGGCCGAATGGCCAGCCTCCCAATGTGAAAAATGGCATAAGATTATATGATCTGAATACAATAGGAAAGACTAGTATTTATACTAAACTAGTTACTAAGGATTACAGAAATTGAGTACTAAGTGCAGATAGTGCAGAAATCCACTTTCGGGGCCCACTTGGTGTGTGCTTAGGCTGAGCATTGAGCTTTACACGTGCATAGGCCTTTTCTAGAGTTAAATGCCAGCTTGGATGCCAGTTTGGGCGTTTAACTCCAGTTCTGGTGCCAGTTCCGGCATTTTACGCCAGAAAAGGGTCTCTGGCTGGCGTTGAACGCCAGTTTGGGCCATCAAATCTAGGGAAAAGTATGGACTATTATATATTGCTGGAAAGCCCAAGATGTTAGCTTTCCAGCCCAATTGAGAACGTGCCAATTGGACTTCTGTAGCTCTAGAAAAATGCGTTTGAGTGCAGGGAGGTTAGAATCCAACAGCATCTGCAGTTCTTTCTCAACCTCTGAATCAGATTTTTGCTCAGGTCCCTCAATTTCAACCAGAAAATGCCTGAAATTATAGAAAAACACACAAACTCATAGTAAAATCCAGAAATGTGATTTTTGCATAAAAACTAATAAAAATATAATAAAAAGTAACTAAAACATACTAAAAACTTTGTAAAAACAATGCCAAAAAGCGTATAAATTATCCGCTCATCAGTTTGTTGTGGCAACATAGGGCTAATGTGCATAGTGCAAACATCTGGTGCCCACAGTTCTTGACTTCAATTGTGCATTCTTGCTCAAAGCAAATGTAGCATAATGTTGATTCGCTAACCTGAAACAAATTATATCTTGTTAAATCCAATTTGAGAGACAGATGCAGAGTGGGTGGAATTGAGTTGAATTAAATTGAATAACATGAGAGATATTATCATCATCAGAATGAGATGGAGATGGGAGAGAGTAGGTGGTAGGCTTTAATAATATATTTTTCTTCTTGGCTTCTTGATTAAGTTAGCTGATGAACTTCAATGGAGAGGGCTACACAAAAGGCTCTGCAGACGAGGGATTCAGCAGTGATGCACATACCCCATATTTGTGCTTCATAGCTACCACATACGGTATTCTCCTTCATGGATAAACAATCAACATAAATCCATGAATATGTGAATGGTTCATTACACTGAAACAAAACAAGAGAATACTCAGATGCGTCGCGCTGATAAAAAAAATAAAGTTAAAGTAGAAAAGAACGATTTTATAACGTTTTGTAATGTTGAGGATGATTTTAATAACAAAAAAAGGTTGGGGACGATTTTGATTTTGGCCTCAGACCTTAGGTAGCGTTTGTTTGCAGAGACTGGAACTGAGACTGAAAGACAGAAACTCAGTATTATGTTTGTTAAGCTAGAGACTGGAACTTAAATTTCTGTCTCTGTCTTCCAAATTTTAGTATTTCAGTACCTCCAAAAAGTAGGGACACTGGAGACAGAAAATTTTAAAGACG
The DNA here is from genome assembly GCF_000816755.2 of Arachis ipaensis. NCBI lineage: Eukaryota > Viridiplantae > Streptophyta > Magnoliopsida > Fabales > Fabaceae > Arachis > Arachis ipaensis. Next base: position 118,876,733 of record NC_029791.2, on the reverse strand, counting down.
GGGACAGAAATTTCAATTATAATTTGTACCTAAATTACCCCATTCTAATTCAATAATTCCAAAATTACCCTTTGTAAATCAGGGCTTCTTCAGAATTACCCCATCTTCTTATTCTTCTTCAGAATAACCACGTAGCTTTTGAAGCACCATCTGAAGAACAGCCGCTGCCTCACCACGCCGCTGGCCTCGCCACCGCTAGGTAAGTGGTTTGCCGCTTGCAAGTTAATGTTCGTGGTCCCCATCTTCTCATCTCTCCTCTTTCACCTTCACAGGAAAGTCAAAGAACGAAGCTGCCGCCTCTCCCCGGTTGCTGTCGACGTCAACCATCAACTCCTCGTCTAAGTGCTCTGACCTAGGTTAGTTATATACAAAAGTTGTTTAATTTACTGATTCCTTTCATCTTTTCAGTCATGCCCTAATTCGTGGATTTGTTTCTTTCATCTTTTCCGTCATGCCTTAATTTGTGAAAGTTTCTTTGATGAGAACGAAAGCCAAGCTAACTAACCCATTTATTTCAGCTTTATAATAACATGAGTTTATGATGTTTACCTCCTATTTTTGTCTCGTAAGAACTAATTACTGAACAATCTGGGATCAATTGTGAAGTTTGATCAGTTTGATAGCAGGGTCAGTGATTAAGTTTGGCCATTGCAATAAGTTTTGATGTCTTTGTTTGGCTTGTTATACTTGGATTAGTGCATCTTCAAACCTCAATATGTGCAGCTTTATAACAGCATGCTAGTTTATATGTTAGAACTTAGAACTATTATTAGGTAGGCTACAATTATTAACATATCTATTTGAGGGGAAGAATGTTTGTTCTCTAAAATAGTAAGTGAAATTGTTGAATGTACATGATATCAAGTGTGAATCACTTCACATTTTAATTACCAAATCTTCTTTGTTGCCTCTTGAAAGACTTTGATTTACTTAAAGTACCTGAAAAAGTCACTTAAAATACAGTTTGTGAAATGAGAGAGGAAACTTAATTAAAACAAGGGTGAAGCTTAACAGGAGTATCAGAATCTGCATAGAGATGGTTGCAATTTATCTGTTTATCGGTAACTATAATTACTTTTAAGCTTTTTTGCACAATGTATTGAATCATTTTCCCCCCTCTATCGCTATTGTATATAAAGCTTATGGATGGGTGATTTATTGAAAAATTTTCATGGCATGAGGTAACAGAACATCCCATTTAGATGTATGCTCTTTGCAAAATCCTCAAGTTTTCTAATACTCCTTAGATGTTGAACACAACAAGATTAGATTTTATGCTAAAATTTGGTTTGATGATTACTTGAACTGATCAAGAAAAAAAAAATAGCACACAATCACTTGGTCTATATATTAGTTTAAGCCGATACATGTTGATGGGGGAGTTTAAATCAGTTGATTATCTTAATTTGTGTAGGTAAAAATGGAGAACAAACGCATTTGGAGTGATGAAGAGACTAATGCTTTTGTTGGCTTCATGGAGGAGTTTGTGGTAGATGGTCAGAGGGCCGACTGTGGGCAGTTCAAACCAGGAACATGCGAGAAACTTGCTCTAAAGATGCTGGAGGCCTTCCCCGGTTGTACCCTGACTGCGAAGCACTGCAAGAATAAGCACAAGCGGTTGAAGGAGAAGTATCAATATGCCGCTGACATGCTTGGATGCAGTGGGTTCGGGTGGAATAATGAGAAACAATGTGTCGAGGTTGATTCGAAAGACGTCCTTGATGCATGGTTGAAGGTGAGTGTGATTCATGCTTGGTAAAATAGAACAGTGGATTTGTTCTTGCTTCTTTTCTAAATTAGTTTTGGTTTCTAATTATTTTTGTGTTGTTCTAATAATTTTGTTCTTGCTTCTTTACACAGAAATTTAATGTTTCTTACGAATTTATGCTGATGCCATGTATTGGATGCCAAGTAGGAAATTAAGCGCATTTAGTATTAGTCTCTTATATGATGCATACTTCTGTCACTAATTTGCCTGTAATAATAGTATTAACATGGCAGCTCAGTTTGAGTTAATTATATTTTTTTTTCTGCTGCGTTTGGAATTTTGGAATCGTATGAATAAATTAGTACAAAACTCATGACTTGTGCCAATTGTTTAAGTCTCTCTTGCACCATGACTTGTGCCACACTTGACACCAAAGGCAACCAATTTAGTTCTTAAATTAGGTGTTAGCTTGAAAGGTAGATGGGGACATGGTTATAGTTAATAGTTAAGTAACTAACTCTGAATGAATACGGTAGTGGCACTTCTAATGTTCCTATTTTATTGAATCTAAACTTGGTAAATCTCTCTGGAATTGCATGCCTTAAGCATTTTTACTCAGCCGGGGCAATAAACATGTGGATGAAAAATGAAATGAAGTTCCCTCAATATTGTTTACTTCTAATGTTCCCTCATTAATGTTTGTTAAATCGGGTTTATATTTTCACAGGCACATCCAACGAAGTTCTACAGTCCTGGCAAGCCATTTCTTCTTTTCCACCGGCTAGAGGGTATATTTGGCAGGGATAGAGCCACGGGAGCAGCAGCAGTTAGTGGCTTCGATGCGGAGGAACAGGTTAACGAAGAGACGGAAGAGACTACAATTGGATTTGATGACTCTGAGATGTCTCCACAACCAGAATTAGACGGAGGCCCAGCAATGCAAGGACAAGCATCACATTCTGAAGCTGGTGCGAGTGCAGGAAGTACAAGGCGATATGGGAGGAAGAGAAAGCAAGCTGACGTTTTGGAGAGGATGGCTGACCATATCCAGCAATCTTCGGCTGACCAAAGGAAGAATGCCCAACTAATTGCTGATGCCATTGTTGGTGTGAATGAGAAGTTTAAGGTTGGTGAGAAGCTCGCACAGCTTGGGTTCGGTGATGACGATGTGGTGAGGGCGATTTTGAAGTTTGCTGAGAGTCCTAATGTGTATGCACATTTCTGGGGTTTGACAGATTCACAGATGATTGGCCTTCTGCGTTCCATTATATGAAGTTGACTGTTGGCTAAGGGTATTAAGTTTGGCTTATGGTATTAAGTTTTTTACTATAGGGTTTTAGTATTTTGTGAGATGGTTATATTTTTAAGATGGTTTAACATACAAACTTATGCTTGGTATACATTTGGATAGATATTTTGGTAATGCCTTTACTTTGGTATGTATTGAATAGGTGTAGGTTCTTAGTACAATCTTTTTGGTATTGTGGTATGGCCTTTGCTTTGGTCGCTTGAGCAGGAATTGTTGGTTAAGTACAATGTTTATGGTCATGATCATGTTAATGAAAATTCTGATAATTTTAGGTCATCACATGTCCCATTCTGGTTGATTATCAGTATGCTTTTTAAACTTGTATAAAGATTATTTTCCTGCATTAGCCGGTAGCAGTAGATTTGTGTTTTTGAGTCTTATAGAAATTTTGGTGAAACGTTACTGTTTATACTGGTTTTATTGAAGTATGTACATGAAGAAGTGGGAAAAGATGCACATAGTTGCTAAATTCAGAACACAAGTAACATATTCTATTAAACAGATCTCAAATTACATAAGCATTACACAAGCATTCATAGCTGTCTTGATATTCCTTTTGAGAAATAGTGACCTTACATTGTTGTACATCAAACACTTTTGTAACAATCCTCACTACAACATAAGACATCATATATACATGCTTGCACACATGAGGGGAAACAACAATAAACAAGTAGTTTATTTCATATCTTTACAACTAGAACTGAGGAAGTAGTCGTCATTATTTAGGGTGTATACTGTTGATTTGTGATCAATTTTGATGATGGACTTTTAATTTTGGTTGAATTTCTTGATAGCTGCACCCAAACCAAAACTTGGAAAGAACAATTTTCCGCATAAAGTGATCAAGTGCTGCACAAATAAAACAAAAGCAGTTAAGGCATGTGGTGATTTGGTATACAATGTTGACATTAGTGGTAAGGCAGTTAACAATCATAACAATCACAAATTTATAAATAAATTTATAAATATAACTATCATAATTTCACAAATCAGCAATTAACAAGTCCAAGTAAGGTAAAAAAATTTATATACTACGCAATTGATGAAGCACAAATCACCAATTTTAAGCAAAGCATGGCAAAGAATAAAGGGAGAACCTACAACATCCATGGCACCAAGAACAAAGAAAAAGAAAGGCTCAGACAATGAAAAAGAAAAAGAAGAGAGAGCAAAGCAGAAGACGACGATGAAAAAGAACAAAGGCTCAGAGTAACCTAAAAAACTATCACAAATACAAATCCAAAATATAAACTACCTTATTTGGCATAACCAACAAGGAGTCTCCCTCACGAACAGTACCAGATTCCACTTTTCCCATAACAACAATTCCCATGTCTTTGAATTTGTCAATTATAGGCATCCTGTGCCAATAAGAAATTCTCCTTTATTAGAACAAACTAAGTAAAATTATTATATTTGACATTTGAGAGAGAAAGTGAAGCAATACAACACAATGTTCGGCCACAGATTAACTAAAGGGGCCTTTGGGGTCTCACTCAGGAACTTCAACAGCGTCAAGTGCTTCAAATAAGCATGGGCCATTCCACCATAGGCAGATTTTTTTATCCACTATTGTCTTCATATTTGTACCGACCAAACCAGATATTGGTAGAAAAATCACATCTGGTAAAAGATACAGACTCAGTAGAGAAATTTCACTTATGCCAACCATCAAACAAGATAAAATGAGAAAATACATAGAAAATTGTTTGTAAAGAGGCTTTTAGCACTTCCACTTTCATATATGAAACTTCCCCAAACCTACTCCAAAGAAATGGTGACTTATCAACGAGCAATACCAAATACAATGGCACCAATAACAAAGAAACCAAACAACCAAGCAAACTGCGAGCATTCTAAATTGGCTGAGTACATGACATAGTAGTTACAATTTGGATATCACAGGCAGTGAGGCAATGAGGAGAAATTGAAGAATAATGCAACATTTTGGCAAACAAAATAACCTTTTCTTGAAAACAAACAAAGAATAGAACAGACTAGAAGCAAAGCAAAAAGCCAGAACATTTTGCTCATACATTCATATGCTTCACAAAATTAAGAAGCAAATAAGGTAAGTTGAAAGAAGATACCAAGTCCGTTGACAGAGAAACTGCGGAGACCAGAGGCATAACTCCGAGACCGTGGCGACGCAAATTGAGGGGCCCGCAGGCGGCAGCAACTTTACAAACCATGGAGAGCAACTGGCGCCACGAAGATGAACTGGTGGAGAATTTGAGAGGCGTCGCCGTCGTTTGGACCCGTGGAGGTGCTACCGGCGGCGGGTCAGAATCTGGGATTCATTCACGGGAGAGGAAAGGAGAGAGGGTAGAGGAGAGGAGAAAGGGGGTTAGGGTTCCAAGCTGAGTAAAATGAAATTTGATTTGGGGGTAGGGTTACATTGTTAGTTAAAATTAAGGGTATTCTCGTAATTTTTAATATTTAGTCTCTAATTTTATTTTAAACCAAACAGGATACTGAGACATAACTCAGTCCTGTACATTTTCACACCAAACATAATACTAGTACTTATTTTTATTTTTGCCTCTTTGTCTCTGTCTCTCTGTCTCTGTCTCTGTCTCTTGGTCTCTGTCTTGCAAACAAACGCAGCTTTAGGGACGAAAACAGTACTTAATCCTATAATTTTTTACTATCCATTTTTAAATTTTTAACTTCATTAAAATTGTTCAAAATAATATTTATCAATAAATTATTTTTACTTTAAAAAATAAGTCACATAATTTGA
>NC_029791.2:118869698-118870918 GCF_000816755.2 Arachis ipaensis | reverse complement strand
AACGGACCGCCCACCCAGTCCCACCAAAATCTACAAATTTGACGGAATTGGCCCGATAGATTTGACCCATTTTGACACCTCTAATCAACATACTGTTTAATTTATCAATATTTACGTTGAGAAGGTTTATATTTCTAATAACAAGAAATTAAGTGCTTTACAAAAATTAATAATATACCAATGCTATAGAAATCAGGAAGTTGGACAATGTTGAGTAAATTGACCTTTAAAATTATTTGATATTATATTTATATAAGTTATTAAGAAATTGAGTACATCTTTTGTATATAATATTTATTTCAGTACATTGTTTTTTGTTTTGTATAAACATAAGTTATTTAATCAACAATAATCTGACCAAGTAATATTTAAAATACTCAAACACTAAGATTATTTAGCAAATTAAAAGCTAATTCTTGTAACAAATTATTTTTAATATAATTGAAGACAGGTTGGAGAAATGATCCAACGATATTAAGGTCAGAATTGATACCTATATGATAACTATTTATAGAATACAATTCTTATATATCATAAACACATATGAGATAGATCACTTGTGCCCAATTTTGTATTAAAAAAAAACCATTTAACATAAATAACTTTACACATTGGGGTGATTGTTGAAGCTAGCTTAGCTTGTGAAGATGGGAATGTGAGTTGCGAATTTATCATCAAACAGAAAATTATTGAACAAAAAAAAAAGTTAAGAATAACACATATAATCATATTTAGCCTTTTGATTTTTTTATATAAATAAATATTCAAAAAACATTAATTTCAAAATACGCACACTATCAATTTATTGCACAAGTACGCAGGACTAAATTTTAGGACACCTGCGAAATGATATTGCACTAAAAATCATGAATGGTGGCAACGAAATAGAGCTGACACTGGCAGGCATCAGCATTTTGCGGTTGACATCCAAAAAATGACGCATTCCAAACATGGCGAGCACGAATTGGAACACTTCAAGAGCAGCGCCAGCGAAATGGCCCATTATGCATATGAGACTAAAATAATTAGAGAAATTAAGTTTAGATTTTGCTAATACAGTTGATAAATAAAATTGGTAAAATACTATCTTAATTTTTATATTCGAATTAAATTTTAATTTTGTATTTAATATTTAGAATTTTATTTTTGTCTCAAATATTTTATATTTTATTTTTTATTTTTAATCAATATTAATTTTTTTTAAAATATCATTTGTTTTA
>NC_029791.2:118865052-118869664 GCF_000816755.2 Arachis ipaensis | reverse complement strand
GTTTTAATTAGGATTTTTTTTTTCTTTTCTTATTCTTTCTAATAATTTTACCACCAAATTACTACAATTACTATCATATCCATCACCATTGGAAAATAATAATGAAAGAAAGAGGTAAATTAAATTGCTTAAATAAGTATTAAAAAATGGAACTTATGTTTCTATGAAGTTAAAACATGTGTAATTTATAAACATTATAGAATAACGCCTAAAACAAAATATTACATTTGACACAACTGTGATATTTTAAATTTTAATTTAATTATGAAAGACTAAAATAATATTTTTTTTAAATAAACATCCAGTAAAAAATTATGTCGACGCGTATCTTTCTCAACAAATCTCTTTACCATTTTTATGTACTTAACAAATACAAAAGAAGCAAAATTATTCAAATTCATTTGTCCTGTGGAACACAAGTACACAACATATGCACAAGAGTCTATTTCTTTTCACTAAAAGGATCATCTAATCATCTAGATCTTATATTAAACAGTGCAAGACACACCATACAACATACAAGAAACAAAACATGTAAACCCCGGTTAAATTAGTAGATAATTAGTCAATAAATTAATTTTTAATAAGGAAGATTAGAAACGTAAATATTATATTAAATTAGGATAGAACTCATCGAAACGAAAATTTTGACACTAATTTCGAAGAAAACGGTCCAAGATTGGACCGAACGGGCCAAACCGGACCGTCGGTCCAACTGGACCAACACTTTAAATGAGCCGAAAGCCCTTTCTTCCTCATTTTCACGTATGAACAGCGTGAAAGCTCCAGGGAGAACGAAAGCTCCCAAACCCTTACGGTAACCTTCCGATTCCTGTAACTTCTCCATCCGAGCTCCGATCGCTGCACCGTTTGCGGCCACGCGTCCACCGTGTCGAGCTCTATATTTCTACCGGAACAATTTCACTGGTAACTTGTTTAATCACTCTCAGCCCTCTTTTCCCCCAATTTTCAAATTTCCAATGGAAATGTTGAATTTCTTTGATTTTTGATGTTTTAGAATCCAATTAGCTTGAGAAAAACGTTCACTCTTGCTTATGTGAAGCTTGGGTAAGGTGAGGATACGATAATTCTATTTTATTTTCATTAAATTTGAGCTTTGAGTATTAAATTGGATATATGTGTGTTATGAATGTGTATTAGGTTGTGAATAAATAATTGGAGCTTGAAATTGTGAATACTGGAACTTGGAGGAAGCGGATTAGTTGAGTTTTGAGGGGCTGCCTTGGTTTTGAATAAATAGCTTTGGTTGTTACGTGGAAATCGGCCAAGGTATGGTTTAGGTTTCTTGCATTTAATATATAATATTCTGTGAAAACTTAGGCTAGATGACCATAGGATAAGTTGGAATGCAGGTGTATGTTTAATGTTTAGTAATTTGTCGATGAATATATTTGGTTGAAGTTTATTGGATAATTAGTTATTAACTTTGGATGGTGAATGTTGTTATGTTAATTTGGAGAGAATTATGGTTGAATGTTATTGTTGATGAACATGGTTGGTTTGGTGCTTGTTGATTAACTAATAATTTGGTGAATTATTGATTTGAGGTATTTTGTGTTAGAAGACTAAGATTAGTGAACTATGATCCTTAGTTGAATTTTGGTTGTTGAATTTGAATATTGTATGAGTGTAATTGTTGATCTGAGGTAGATTTATTGTGGTGACTGTTATGATGATGATGAAGGGTATGTTGAATTGAAAAGAAAGCAGGTTTGGACCCGAAAAGGGTGGCAAAGTCCAAGTTTTAGAGGAGATGCTGTCGAAATTTTATAAAAATTAGAGATTTTATTTATATGATTATCTAAAAAGATTTATATTCAAAGGTTATATGGTTTGATTTAGAGTTATTAAGAAAATGAGCATGTTTTAAGTTTGATTCATTTAGAAAAAAATGAATTATATTTTGAATTGGAACTATTGATGGACGGAATGGGAGGTGTGATAATGAAGGATAAGGATTGAATATAATTGATGTATTATGATGAATGAAATGCGATTGAGAATGATGTGGATGTTGATGAATTATAATTGAATTATTTAAATAGCTTATGAATTTGAATAATCTGAGATACGAGATTCCCTTAATTAAGTGCCGTGGCTTGCCACCACGTGTACCAGGTTGAAAACTCGATACTCTGTTGACCCTACGACGTAAGTGTGACCGGGCACTATATAAATTTCCGGGAATGTTACCCCCATTGAGCAATATTGATTATATGAGAAAAAGCTATGCATAGACTCTTGGGGATGCACGTCGGGGGACAGTCTAAGGACAATTCAGACTTGTCGGGTTGGCTGGATAACCGACAGATGAGCCTCATCAGCCATAGGACAGGCATGCATCATCTGCATATTACTTGAATTACTTGCTTGTGCTTTAATTGGGTGTGCCTAAATGTACTTGCCATGTTAAATGTGTATTTGTTACCTGCAGTATTTGTAACCTTCTTGTGCTTGTCTTTATCTGTTTATCTGTCTGTGAAATGCATGATGGAGTTGGAGGTATGGAGGAATGGCAAAATGGGATTTAGATTTAAGGTTAAGTTAAGTTAGGTTTAAATATCCTTAGTAAACCACCTTTTATGGCTTCTATTTAATACTTTAAGCTCTATAATCTGAGTGTCGGCATTCTAGGATTGCCTCTGGCATTCCCAGGACCTTATATATTATGTGTGTGGCACCTTTACCATACTAAGAACCTCCGGTTCTCATTCCATACTATGTTGTTATTTTTCAGATGCAGGTCGAGAGGCATCTCGTTAGGCGTCTGGACTCTTGAAGCGGAGTGGTTACAGGGTTATATATATATATATATATATACTTGGTTTTCTCTCCGCATAACTTGTTATTTTGATCCTCGTAGAGGTTTATGGAGAGGTAGGATTGTGTATATGTACTTTTGGGTTTTGGATATGTATGTATATATATGTAAATATTCTCCGGCCAGTCTTGACTTCGCAGGCTGAGTTAGGAGCTTGTTATTTTGTATCTTTGGCACTCTATTCCTACTTCTGTTATCATATGTTTAATAGTTATGATTTCCTTAGCACGCAAGTTAACTCGTTCCTTGAGTGTTGCGCTTTTATCTTGCGATTTTTGTTTCCTCTTTTCTTCAAGGCTCTTAGCATATTATAATTCTTCTACTATTATATGTATTCATTTTATTTTAGAGGTCGTAATACTACACTACCTCTATTTTACAACTTAAGCGTAGAGCTTAATGTGGTAGGGTGTTACAAAACAAAACCGCATACTTAAGATATAAACATAAGAAAAAGTTATAAAGAAATGAAATTTCTTCTTAATTGATTAATGGGATTGGATCATTACTTGTTTACAAAAACATTTGGAGGGGGGAACAAAAATAACAACGATGTAATATATGCCTCCCTTTCGAATTTGAAACAAATTTAATTAAGTATTTGAATAATCAAACTCAAAATATCTTCATCAGTATCAGCTTCAGCTCATCAAATGTGATTTCATCAAATCCCCATTCAGAGTCACTTTCCATGCTTCCCATAGCCTTCAATCCCCTTGGTCTCTGTATCTATAAAAATTTAAAGTCAAAACTCTATAAAAGAAAAAGATTTATCAAGTCCATGAACCGAGGCAAGATTCTATTACTTTTTTAAGTTTAGTTTGGTTTATGAAATAGGCATTTGGCAGCAAAACCGAATACAATACAATGGGCCATTTCACTGGCGCTACCTTTGAGGTGCTCCAATTCGTGCTCGCCATGCTTGAATGCGCCATTTCCTGGATGCTAGCTGCGAAATGCTAATGCCTGCCAATGTCAGCTCTATTTCGTTGCCACCACCCATGATTTGTAGTGCAATACTATTTCGCAGGCGCCTCCCAAAAATTAGCCCTGCGCATTTGTGGAATAAATTGATGCTGTGCGTATTTTCGGAATTAATATTTTTTGAATATTTATTTATATAAAAAAGCCTAATTTTTTACTTCAAAATTCAAAAGAAAATTGAATACAATACCATAAGAAAATTATAGATATTCGAAAAAATTTTACACATGTATCAGCATATTGAATTAGTGATACACGGGAGATTTTATGGTGTTGATGGTGGTTGTAAGCATCACATACTTTCATGTGGTGTCATGGCCAAATGGTAACGCGTGAAGTTGAGGATAAGTGTGATTACGAGAATACTCAATATGTGAAGTAATTCCATTGTTTCTATTTTAAATTTTTTATTGCTTTGTGGAGAATAAATAATTAGGAATTAATTACTAATTTATAGATAATTAGATAATGGGCCAATTCATGTGGTGGGCTGTGTGATATTCGTCAAAGATAAATAAAAAGTAAAGAAGATCTCCAAAAAAAAAGAAGGTCCCAAAAATATTTCAAGTAGCTAGTTGAGGGATACAAACTAAGAATCCTAGCCTGAATGTATGCTTCTTCTGGTAACTCTAGTGGAACCACTGCATCTCGAGCCATGTCATCCTATCGCCCCAGTTAGTCCCAATAATTATATTTTAAATTATTGTTTAATAACAAATACATAATATACATATTTGATTACATTCACAAACAAAATTTTGTTTAATTTTTTCAAAATAAAAATAA
>NC_029791.2:118843877-118864978 GCF_000816755.2 Arachis ipaensis | reverse complement strand
TTTCTTCTTAGTAGTTAAATAATTTGACCATTATTCATGTTTTATAGTTATAAATATAATTATACAAAATTGGATTTAATTTTTATAAAGAGTTTAATTATCTTGTTGGTTTTTAGATATTTTTTTTAATTCGATTTTTATACTACTTTTAATTTTATAATAAGGACTTTTTTATGTCAACAAACATTAAAATTTAAAAGTATATATCTATATTGACTATCCATATTAGATGCAAACTTTTAAATTTTTTTCTTTCCAATTGTTAATCCTTGTATTTGATGTACAGTAAATTATAAAAAATATATATTTTTTTTATGATGAATTATAAAATATTTAAAACTAAACTATTATACAATGGGTAGCAATTTTTTTCTTTTCCTTACCCCTTTTCGGATCAAAATTTTTTTTCATGGGTAGCATTACCCAACCCTTCTGAGCCTCCTAACAGATTATACTAAACACATCCTCAAACAAAAAAAACTCGTATAACAATGGCCATTAAACCCACCCCCTATGACTTAATTAACCAAACCACTAAACTATTCTTCTTAATGAGACTCTTAAGCAGAACAGGTTCCCTTCTAGTTTGTGCACAGATGTGACCTCACCATCAACGTGTCTTTCGTTAATATTGACATGCAATTACAACATACTATGCTTATCTTTGATGTAAGCACCACAGATTTTTCCCACATTCTTTCCCACATGAAACTAAAAGCATTGTCCAAAAATAAAATCCAGACTTAGACGACAGTGTGTGGTTTTTTTCTCTTCTTTTTCTTTTTGTAAGTGATGGGATGCTACACATTTTACATCACTTTTAAATTTTTAAATGTCAAAAACATGCCTAATGGTCAAATTTTTGTATATAATCAGGATTCAAAGTTTATAGAAACATAATTTTGCAGTGGTAAGTATTAAACTACTCTTTCACCTTAGCCAATGACAATAATAAAGAAGTCTCGTGGTCCACAAATTCAGCCCAACAGAATACATAAATTCAATTACAATTTTAGCCTTTATTATCTTATCTTATCTTTTCTTTATCTTATCTTTAGTTGTTCTTATCTTATCTTTATTTGCTTTTATCTTTCATAGGTCAATGCTCTATATATATTTAGTTTTACCTTCATAATTTACAATATATAATTCAATTCAATTCAATTCAATCAACAATCAATAAAAGTTTTCATTCTTTTATATTTCCTATTCTTTCACAATTTTATCATGGTATCAGAGGCTTGGTATCCTCCTTGAAGAGGATATATAAGCTATCATCTTTCCGATGAGAAATCACCCTACTTCTTTTTTAACCTCCTCCTACAATAAATAATCAATCTTCGAATTTAGCTCAGAATCTAACCAATCAATATTACATCCATCGAAGTAAACATCCAACATCAATCTTGGTTACCCTGTTATAACAGGAAACAACAACCATTCATGGAATAGTCACTATGGCCTGTCTACGCCTTCTTCCGCCAGTTCCATCTGTGCCTTCTTGTGCGCACTTGTGGCATTGATGGTCTTGACTTTGGATTAGAACGCAAGCATGTTAATGCCATTGTTACTACATAAACTATAGCTTGAGTTTCTTTTGACTTAATGGTAAATGGATGCGTGGATCCAAGAGATCTTTTACCATTATATTTTTGTTAGAAGAGTCATCTAACGAAGACGAGATTAGCTCTCTTGGGTGCCTTCCCATTAAAGTTTCCAATGCCACCACTCTAAAACTATAGACGTCACAGTTTTCTGTCAGAGTCATTGTATAAGCCAACTCTGGTGCAAGGTACCCATATGTTCCAACTTGTAATGTCTAATTTGAAGAATCTAAGAATTCAAGATCAAAAATTCTTTCACAATTTTATCATAGTATCAGAGCCTTGGTATCCTCCTTGAAGAGGATACATAAGCTATCATCTTTCCGGTGAGAAATCACCCTACTTCTTTTTTAACCTCCTCACACAATAGATAATCAATCTTCCAATTTAGCTCAGAATCTAACCAATCTCTATTACATCCATCCAAGTAAAAATCCAACATCAATCTTGGCTATCCTGTTATAACAGGAAACAACAATCATTCATGTAATAGTCACTATGGCCTGTCTGTGCCTTTTTCCTGCAGTTCCATTTGCGTTAAATTATTCATCTTCTAATAAGCAATTATTTTTACTATTCCTATCTTCCCGAAGATTATGCTATCAATTGATGAAATGTAATATCAGCGAAAGGCAACGTCAGTGACTGTTTAGAAGTAGAAAACTCGTGCGCACTTGCTGCATTGATGGTCTTGACTTTGGATTAGAACGTAAGCATGTTAATGCCATTGTTACTACATGAACTATACCTTGAGTTTCTTTTGACTTAATGGTAAACGGATGCATGGATCCAAGAGATCTTTTGCTATTATGTTTTTGTTAGAAGAGTCATCTAACGAAGACGAGATTAGCTCTCTTGGGTGCCTTCCCATTAATGTTTCCAATGCCACCACTCTAAAACTATAGACGTCACAGTTTTCTGTCAGAGTCATTGTATAAGCCAACTCTGGTGCAAGGTACCCATATGTTCCAACTTGTAATGTCTAATTTGAAGAATCTAAGAATTTAAGATCAAGAATTCTTTCACAATTTTATCATGGTATCAGAGCCTTGGTATCCTCTTTGAAGATGATACATAAGCTATCATCTTTCCGGTGAGAAATCACCCTACTTCTTTTTTAACCTCCTCTCACAATAAATAATCAATCTTCCAATTTAGCTCATAATCTAACCAATCTCTATTACATCTATCCAAGTAAATATCCAACATCAATCTTGGTTACCCTGTTATAACAGGAAACAACAATCATTCATGGAACAGTCACTATGGCCTGTCTGTGCCTTCTTCCTGCAGTTCCATCTGCGCTAAATTATTCATCTTCTACTAAGCAATTATTTTCACTATTGCTATCTTCCAAGAGATTATGCTATCAATTGATGAAATGTAATCTCAGCGAAAGGCAACAACAGTGACTGTTTAGAAGTAGAAAACTCGTGCGCACTTGCTGCATTGATGGTCTTGACTTTGGATTAGAACGCAAGCATGTTAATGCCATTGTTACCACATGAACTATAGCTTGAGTTTCTTTTGACTTAATGGTAAATGGATGCGTGGATCCAAGAGATCTTTTACCATTGTGTTTTTGTTAGAAGAGTCATCTAACGAAGATGAGATTTGCTCTCTTGGGTGCCTTCCCATTAAAGTTTCCAATGCTACTACTCTAAAACTATAGACGTCACAGTTTTCAGTCAGAGTCATTGTATAAGCCAACTCTGGTGCAAGGTACCCATATGTTCCAACTTTTATTGTCTAATTTGAAGAATCTAAGAATTTAAAATCAAGAATTCTTTCACAATTTTATCATGGTATCAGACCTTTAGTATCCTCCTTGAAGAGGATACATAAGCTATCATCTTTCCGGTGAGAAATCACCCTACTTCTTTTTTAACCTCCTCCCACAATAAATAATCAATCTTTCAATTTAGCTCAGAATCCAACCAATCTCTATTACATCCATCCAAGTAAAAATCTAACATCAATCTTGGTTATCCTGTTATAACAGGAAACAACAATCATTCATGGAATAGTCACTATGGCCTGTCTGTGCCTTCTTCCAGTAGTTCCATCTGCGCTAAATTATTCATCTTTTAATAAGCAATTATTTTCACTATTACAGAAATCACCCTACTTCTTTTTTCTCTTGGGTGCCTTCCCATTAAAGTTTCCAATGCCACCACTCTAAAGTTAGAAGAGTCATCTAACGAAGACGAGATTAGCTCGAACGCAAGCATGTTAATGCCATTATTACTACATGAACTATAGCTTGAGTTACATCCATCCAAGTAAAAATCTAACATCAATCTTGGTTATCCTGTTATAACAGGAAACAACAATCATTCATGGAATAGTCACTATGGCCTGTCTGTGCCTTCTTCCGGCAGTTCCATCTGCGCTAAATTATTCATCTTTTAATAAGCAATTATTTTCACTATTACTATCTTTCCGGAGATTATGCTATCAAATGATGAAATGTAATATCAGCGAAAGGCAACGACAGTGACTGTTTAGAAATAGAAAACTCGTGCGCACTTGCTGCATTGGTGGTTTTGACTTTGAATTAGAACGCAAGCATGTTAATGCCATTGTTACCACATGAACTATAGCTTGAGTTTCTTTTGACTTAATGGTAAACAGATGCGTGGATCCAAGAGATCATTAACCATTATATTTTTCTTAGAAGAGTCATCTAACGAAGACGAGATTAGCTCTCTTGGGTGCCTTCCCATTAAAGTTTCCAATGCCACCACTCTAAAACTATAGACGTCACAGTTTTCTATCAGAGTCATTGTATAAGCCAACTTTGGTGCAAGGTACCCATATGTTCCAACTTTTATTGTCTAATTTGAAGAATCTAAGAATTCAGGATCAAGAATTCTTTCACAATTATATCATGGTATCAGAACCTTGGTATCCTCCTTGAAGAGGATACATAAGATATCATCTTTCCGATGAGAAATCACCATACTTGTTTTTTAAACTCCTCCCACAATAAATAATCAATCTTTCAATTTAGCTCAGAATCCAACCAATCTCTATTACATCCATCCAAGTAAAAATCTAACATCAATCTTGGTTATCCTATTATAACAGGAAACAACAATCATTCATGGAATAGTCACTATGGCCTGTCTGTGCCTTCTTCCGGCAGTTCCATCTGCGCTAAATTATTCATCTTTTAATAAGCAATTATTTTCACTATTACTATCTTTCCGGAGATTATGCTATCAAATGATGAAATGTAATATCAGCGAAAGGCAACGACAGTGACTGTTTAGAAATAGAAAACTCGTGCGCACTTGCTGCATTGGTGGTTTTGACTTTGAATTAGAACGCAAGCATGTTAATGCCATTGTTACCACATGAACTATAGCTTGAGTTTCTTTTGACTTAATGGTAAACAGATGCGTGGATCCAAGAGATCATTAACCATTATATTTTTCTTAGAAGAGTCATCTAACGAAGACGAGATTAGCTCTCTTGGGTGCCTTCCCATTAAAGTTTCCAATGCCACCACTCTAAAACTATAGACGTCACAGTTTTCTATCAGAGTCATTGTATAAGCCAACTTTGGTGCAAGGTACCCATATGTTCCAACTTGTAATGTCTAATTTGAAGAATCTAAGAATTCAGGATCAAGAATTCTTTCACAATTATATCATGGTATCAGAACCTTGGTATCCTCCTTGAAGAGGATACATAAGATATCATCTTTCCGATGAGAAATCACCATACTTGTTTTTTAAACTCCTCCCACAATAAATAATCAATCTTTCAATTTAGCTCAAAATCCAGCCAATCTCTATTACATCCATCCAAGTAAAAATTCAACATCAATCTTGGTTACCCTATTATAACAAGAAACAACAATCATTCATGGAATAGTCACTATGGCCTGTCTGTACTTTCTTCCGCCAGTTCCATTTGCGCTAAATTATTCATCTTCTAATAAGCAATTATTTTCACTATTGCTATTTTCTCGGAGATTATGCTATCAATTGATAAAATGTAATATCAGCGAAATGCAACGACAGTGACTGTTTAGAAGTAGAAAACTTGTGCGTACTTGCTGCATTGATGGTCTTGACTTTGGATTAGAACGCAAGCATGTTAATGCCATTATTACTACATGAACTATAGCTTGAGTTTCTTTTGACTTAATGGTAAACGGATACGTGGATCCAAGAGATCTTTTACCATTATGTTTTTGTTAGAAGAGTCATCTAACGAAGACGAGATTAGCTCTCTTGGGTGCCTTCCCATTAAAGTTTCCAATGCCACCACTCTAAAACTATAGACGTCACAGTTTTCTGTTAGATTCATTATATAAGCTAACTCTGGTGCAAGGTACTCATATGTTCTAACTTGTAATGTCTAATTTGAAGAATCTAAGAATTCAAAATTAAGAATTCTTCCCAATTTTATCATGGTATCAGAGTCTTGGTATCCTCCTTGAAGAGGATACATAAGCTATCATCTTTCCGGTGAGAAATCACCATATTTCTTTTTTAACCTCCTCTCACAATAAATAATCAATCTTCTAATATAGCTCAGAATCTAACCAATCTCTATTACATCCATCCAAGTAAAAATCCAACATCAATCTTGGTTACCCTGTTATAACAGGAAACAACAATCATTCATGGAATAGTAACTATGGCCTGTCTGTGACTTCTTCCTGCAGTTTCATCTGTGCTAAATTATCCATCTTCTAATAGGCAATTATTTTCACTCTTGCTATCTTCCCGGAGATTATGCTATCAATTGATGATATGTAATATCTGGGAAAGGCAACGACAGCAACTGTTTAGAAGTAGAAAACTCGTGCGCACTTGCTGCATTGATGGTCTTGACTATGAATTAGAACGCAAGCATGTTGATGCCATTGTTACCACATGAACTATAGCTTGAGTTTCTTTTGACTTAATCGTAAACGGATGCGTGGATCCAAGAGATCTTTACCATTATATTTTTCTTTGAAGAGTCATCTAACGAAGACGAGATTAGCTCTCTTGGGTGCCTTCCCATTAAAGTTTCCAATGCCACCACTCTAAAACTATAGACGTCACAGTTTTCTATCAGAGTCATTGTATAAGCCAACTTTGGTGCAAGGTACCCATATGTTCCAACTTGTAATGTCTAATTTGAAGAATCTAAGAATTCAAGATCTAGAATTTTTTCACAATTTTATCATGGTATCAGAGCCTTGGTATCCTCCTTAAAGAGGATACATAAGTTATCATCTTTCCGGTGAGAAATCACCATACTTCTTTTTTAACCTCCTCCCACAATAAATAATCAATCTTCCAATTTAGCTCAAAATCCAACCAATCTCTATTACGTCCATCCAAGTAAAAATCCAACATCAATCTTAGTTACCCTGTTATAACAGAAAACCACAATCATTCATGGAATAGTCACTATTGCCTGTCTGCGCCTTTTTTCAGCAGTTCCATCTGCGCTTTCTTCCGGCAGTTTCATTTGCATTCTGTTTCAGTAGTCATATCTGCATTCTGTTTCTGTAGTTCAATCTGCATCTGTTTTAGCAGTTCCATCTGCACTCTTGTTGCGCTCCACGTGTCGTCTTTTATTGCGCTCCACGCGCCCTTTGAAGACCAATCTTACTGCGCCATACGTGCCCTCTGAAGATCAATCTCATTGCGCTCTACGTGCTTTTTTTTTCTTTTTTTTAAAAGAATGCAACCTATAAGATTAATTGGGATTTGACATGAAGTTTAGGGAAAATACTATAAGATATTCATTAAACAAATACTGACACAAATTTCTTAACAAGGGTTCTTTTTCTCTCTCTATGTTAATAACTCAATTGGCAGAGAGTTTGACACATGACTCGCATCAACTTCTGATATTCTTGAAATCGCATGATTTGAAGTCCGTCATGTTGTAACACCCTACCATACAGAGTCTTATGCTTAAGTCATAATTCAGAGATGGCAAGGTATTACGACCTCTAAAACAAAAATTTAGTACGTATAGTAGTATGAATAATTGATTATAGCTAGGAGCCTTTGTAGAAAAAGGGGTAAACAAAAACTGTAACTCGAACGCGCAACACTCCGATCGATAACGTAACGAGGAAAGGATAAGCTAACGCAAGATCATATATATAAGGAGTGTCAAAAACAGGAATATCAAGACTCAAAATCCGGCTGCGAAGATAACCGGTCCGAGCATAATAATATATACATATAATAAAATAAGGAAACCCCAAAGGAAACCCAAAGGGACACAAATACATACAACCTATTCTCCAAAATCCCTTCTAGAAGGAGTCATCACAGTTTGTATTATTTAATGGAGATAAAAGTATCTAAACAAGATATATAACCCAAAACAGAGTCCCGAGAACAAAGGATCTTCGCTAATCCAGAAGTCTCCAGCGTGCCTCAACGAGAAGCCTCGCGTCCTGCATCTGAAAACCACAAAATCCGCATGGGTGAGAACCAGAGGTCCCCAGTACGGTAACAGCTTCCACATATATAATACATAATAATAGAGGAAAGCCGAAGGCAATCCTAGAACTTCCTCCAGGTAATATCAAAGCTTATAAACAAGCTAAACCATATAAGGGTATCTGACTAAAGATTCTTCAGTCTAACTAATACTTCCCTTTCCAATTCCTTCAGACCTCCCAACCACCAGCAGGAGTATAATATAGCAAACACAGTTATATCAGACAAGAGATTTACAAATAGGAACAGATAAGGCATTTAGGCAATTAGCAAGTAATATGCAGTCAATAGGCAATCTCAAACAATTCATGTAGTATGCTTATGATGCATGCCTGTCCCTAGTGGCTGATGATATCATCTGTCGGTTATAGAGCCAACCCGACAAGTCCTGGTAGCTAACCATTGGACTGTCCCTCTGTCGTGCATCCCCAACTCGAGTTATACTCATCATAAACTTGATCATAATCATGATCCATATCCATCACCCTCACTGGTGAATAATAATCAATCTTCTAATATAGCTCAGAATCTAACCAATCTCTATTACATCCATCCAAGTAAAAATCCAACATCAATAGTTACCACAGTCACTAGCCCTTTTTCTCATGCTAGGCATATCATCATGATTTAAGACATAAGTTGTGAGATCGGAGGCTTAGAAGTATGAAATTTGGCTTTTAAAACTCAAAAATCAACTTTGGGATGAAAATAGGGCCACGCATACGCGCACTCCATGCGCACGCGCGGATGGCCTTATAACTCATCTACGCGCAAGCGTCATACGCGCGAACGCGCGGGTTGAAAATTAGCCAAACAACGCGCACGCGTCAGCCACGCGTATGCGTGGGTACTCTTGTGCCCCAGGCACAAAACTGGCACAACTCTGGCACAACTCTCTGGAAAATGGCTGGGCATTGGGTGCAGCACATTCGGCGCGCCCGCGCACATCACGCGCACGCGTGGATGGCGCTTCCTGGAAGAACGGCGCATACGCGCCAAGTGCGCCTACGCGCGGGGGGTCATTCTGCTAAAAAATTTCTAAGTTAAAAACTGCAGAATTCACAGATTCAACCCCCAATCTTCCGACGGTCATAACTCTCTGCTCCAATATTCACATATACACAACCTAAGCCACAATCATCATACCCATTCACAACATCTCAATACCCAAACATCATAGAATAACAAATTACACTAGGGTTGAGAATCTTACCACACCCAAGGTCCAAGGAGACAAGATTAACCTTCTCCTTCAAGAGAGTTGGGTCCTATAACATCAAAAAGCCTAAAATCTCAACATTTTTGCTCATGAAACTCGAAATCAAGGCTGGAAATTCGAAGATCAAAACGTGACTTACCTCAAGATTAATTGTATGGGTTTTGTAGAGCTCTCCGCGGTGAACGCGTGGCCGCAAACGGTGCGGCGATCGGAGCTCTAGATCAAAAGTTATGGTGGTTTGAAGATCAAGTGAGAGAAAGAACTTGAGAGAGTGTTCTTCCCCCCTCCATACCAATTTCAGCGTGTTTGAGTGTGTCAAGTGAGGAGAGAGAGTGCTGAAAACTAGGGTTTTGGTTTAGTTTAGTTGGGCCAAGGGCCCACTTTGGGTCCGGTTGGCCCGGTTTGGCCCGTTCGGTCCAATCTTGGTCCGATTTCTATAAAATTGGTACCGAAATTCTCGTCTCAATTTCCTCTATCACATTTAGCCATAAAAATATCATTTTTGGCTTTCTAGAATAAATTCTCATATATGGGTTAATTAGCCGTTAATTAACCGGGTCTTACACATGTACCCTTATTCATCTTCTAATCACCTATTATTTTCACTATTGCTATCTTCCCGGAGATTATGCTATCAATTGATGAAATGTAATCTCAGTGAAAGGCAACGACAGTGACTGTTTAGAAGTAGAAAACTCGTGCGCACTTGCTGCATTGATGGTCTTGACTTTGGATTAGAACGCAAGCATGTTAATGCCATTGTTACTACATGAACTATAGCTTGAGTTTCTTTTGACTTAATGGTAAATGGATGAGTGGATCCAAGAGATCTTTTACTGTTATGTTTTTATTAGAAGACTCATCTAACGAAGACGAGATTAGCTCTCTTGGGTGCCTTTCCATTAAAGTTTTCAATGCCGCCACTCTAAAACTATAGACGTCATAGTTTTCTGTCAGAGTCATTGTATAAGCCAACTCTGGTGCAAGGTACCCATATATTCCAACTTGTAATGTCTAATTTGAAGAATCTAAGAATTCAAGATCAAGAATTCTTTCACAATTTTATCATGGTATCAGAGCCTTGGTATCCTCCTTGAAGAGGATACATAAGCTATCATCTTTTCGGTGAGAAATCACCCTACTTCTTTATTAACGTCCTCCCACAATAAATAATCAATCTTCCAATTTAGCTCAGAATCTAACCAATCTCTATTACATCCATCCAAGAAAAAATGCAACATCAATCTTGGTTATCCTGTTATAACAAGAAACAACAATCATTCATGAAATAGTCACTATGGCCTGTATGCGCCTTCTTTCGACAGTTCCATCTGTGCCTTCTTTCGGTAGTTCCATCTGCGTTCTGTTTCAACAGTCATGTCTGCGTTCTGTTTTAGCAGTTTAATCTGCATCTGTTTTAGAAGTTCCATATGCACTCTTATTGCGCTCCACGCGCCCTTTGAAGACCAATCTTATTGTACCATATGCGCCCTCTGAATATCAATCTCGTTGCGCTCTACACGCTTTTTTTCTTTTTTTAAAAGAATGCAACCTATTAGATTAATTGGGATTTGACATGAAGTTTAGGTAAAATACTTTAAGATATTCATTAAAAAAATACTGACACAAATTTCTTAACAAGAGTTCTTTCTCTCTCTCTCTCTCTCTATGTTAATAACTCAATTGGCAGAGAGTTTGACACATGACTCGCATTAACTTCTGGTATTCTTGAAATAGCATGATTTGAAGTACGTCATGCACCCTTATTCATTTTCTAATCAGCTATTATTTTCACTATTGCTATCTTCCCGAAGATTATGCTATCAATTGATGAAATGTAATCTCAGCGAAAGGCAACGACAGTGACTATTTAGAAGTAGAAAACTCGTGCGCACTTGCTGCATTGATGGTCTTGACTTTGGATTAGAACGCAAGCATGTTAATGCCATTGTTACTACATGAACTATAGCTTGAGTTTCTTTTGACTTAATGGTAAACGGATGTGTGGATCCAAGAGATCTTTTACCATTATGCTTTTGTTAGAAGAGTCATCTAACGAAGACGAGATTAGCTCTCTTAGGTGCCTTCCCATTAAAGTTTCCAATGCCACCACTCTAAAACTAGAGACGTCACAGTTTTCAATCAGAGTCATTGTATAAGCCAACTCTGATGCAAGGTACCCATATGTCCCAACTTGTAATGTCTAATTTGAAGAATCTAAGAATTCAAGATCAAGAATTCTTTCACAATTTTATCATGGTATCTGAGGCTTAGTATCCTCCTTGAAAAGGATACATAAGCTATCATCTTTTCGGTGAGAAATCACCCAACTTCTTTTTTAACCTCCTCCCACAATAAATAATCTATCTTCCAATTCAGCTCAGAATCCAACCAATCTCTATTACATCTATCCAAGTAAAAATCCAACATCAATCTTGGTTACCCTGTTATAACAAGAAACAACAATCATTCATGGAATAGTCACTATGGCCTGTCTGCGCCTTCTTCCGGCAGTTCCATCTGTGCCTTCTTCCGCCAGTTCCGTCTGCATTCTATTTCAGCAGTCATGTCTGCATTCTGTTTTAGCAGTTCAATCTGTATCTGTTTTAGCAGTTCCATCTGCACTCTTATTGCGCTCCACGCGCCCTCTTTTATTGCACTCCACGCGCCCTTTGAAGACCAATCTTATTGTACCATACGCACCCTCTGAAGATCAATCTCATTGCGCTCTACGCTCTTTTTTTTCTTTTTTTTAAAAGAATGCAACCTATTAGATTAATTGGGATTTGACATGAAGTTTAGGTAAAATACTGTAAGGTATTCGTTAAAAAAAATACTGACACAAATTTCTTAACAATAGTTCTTTCTCTCCCTCTCTATCTTAATAACTCAATTGGCAGAGAGTTTGACACATCACTCGCATTAACTTCTGATATTCTTGAAATAGCATGATTTGAAGTCCCTCATGCACCCTTATTAATCTTCTAATCAGCAATTATTTTCACTATTTCTATCTTCCCGGAGATTATGCTATCAATTGATGAAATGTAATCTCAGCGAAAGGCAATGACAGTGAATGTTTAGAAGTAGAAAACTCGTGCGCACTTGCTGCATTGATGGTCTTAACTTTGGTTTAGAACGCAAGCATGTTAATGCCAATGTTACTACATGAACTATAGCTTTAGTTTCTTTTGACTTAATGGTAAACGGATGCGTAGATCCAAGAGATCTTTTACCATTATGTTTTTGTTAGAAGAGTCATCTAACGAAGACGAGATTAGCTCTCTTGGGTGCCTTCCCATTAAAGTTTCCAATGCCACCACTCGAAAATTATAGATGTCACAGTTTTCTGTCAGAGTCATTGTATAAGCCAACTCTGGTGCAAGGTACCCATATGTTCTAGCTTATAATGTCTAATTTGAAGAATTTAAGAATTCAAGATCAAGAATTCTTTCACAATTTTATCATGGTATCAGAGCCTTGGTATCCTCCTTGAAGAGGATACATAAGCTATCATCTTTCCGGTGAGAAATCACCCTACTTCTTTTTTAACCTCCTCCCACAATAAATAATCAATCTTCCAATTTAGCTCAAAAGCCAACCAATCTCTATTACATCCATCCAAGTAAAAATCCAACATCAATCTTGGTTACCCTGTTATAACAGGAAACAACAATCATTCATGGAATAGTCACTATGGCCTGTCTGCGCATTCTTCCGGCAGTTCCATCTGCGCCTTCTTCCGGTAGTTCCGTCTGCATTCTGTTTCAGCAGGCATGTCTGCATTCTGTTTCAGCAGTTCAATCTGCATCTGTTTTAGCAGTTTCATCTGCACTCGAATTGCACTCCACGCGCCCTTTGAAGACCAATCTTATTGCGCCATACGCGCCCTTTGAAGATCAATTTCATTGCGCTCTACACGCTTTTTTTTCTTTTTTTTAAAAGAATGCAACCTATTAGATTAATTGGGATTTAGCATGAAGTTTAGGTAAAATACTGTAAGATATTCATTAAACAAATACTGACACAAATTTCTTAACAAGGGTTCTTTTTCTCTCTCTATGTTAATAACTCAGTTGGTAGAGAGTTTGACACATGACTCGCATTAACTTCTGATATTCTTGAAATAGCATGATTTGAAGTCCGTCATGCACCCTTTTTCATCTTCTAATCAGCTATTATTTTCACTATTGCTATCTTCCCGGAGATTATGCTATCAATTGATGAAATGTAATCTCAGCAAAAGGCAACGACAGTGACTGTTTAGAGGTAGAAAACTCGTGCGCACTTGCTGCATTGATGGTCTTGACTTTGGATTAGAACGCAAGCATGTTAATGCCATTGTTACCACATGAACTATAGCTTGAGTTTCTTTTGACTTAATGATAAACGGATGCGTGGATCCAAGAGATCTTTTACCATTATGTTTTTGTTAGAAGAGTCATCTAACGTAGACGAGATTAGCTCTCTTGGGTGCCTTCCCCTTAAAGTTTCCAATGTCACCACTCTAAAACTAGAAACGCCACAGTTTTTTGTCAGAGTCATTGTATAAGCCAACTCTGGTGCAAGGTACCCATATGTTCCAACTTGTAATGTCTAATTTGAAGAATATAAGAATTCAAGATCAAGAATTCTTTCACAATTTTATCATGGTATCAGAGCCTTGGTATCTTCCTTGAAGAGGATACATAAGCTATCATCTTTCCGGTGAGAAATCACCTTACTTCTTTTTTAACCTCCTCCCACAATAAATAATCAATCTTCCAATTTAGCTCAAAATCCAACCAATCTCTATTACATCCATCCAAGTAAAAATCCAACATCAATCTTGGTTACCCTGTTATAACAGGAAACAACAATCATTCATGGAATAGTCACTATGGCCTGTCTGCGCCTTCTTCCGGCAGTTCCATCTGCGCCTTCTTCCAGCAGTTCCGTCTGCATTCTGTTTCAGCAGGCATGTCTGCATTCTGTTTCAGCAGTTCAATCTGCATCTATTTTAGCAGTTCCATCTGCACTCTTATTGTGCTCTACGCGCCATCTTTTATTGCGCTCCACGCGCCCTTTGAAGACCAATCTTATTGCGCCATACGCGCCCTCTGAAGATCAATCTCGTTGCACTCTACACGCTTTTTTTTCTTTTTTTTTGGAAGAATGCAACCTATTAGATTAATTGGGATTTGACATGAAGTTTAGGTAAAATACTGTAAGATATTTATTAAACAAATACTAACACAAATTTCTTAACAAGGGTTCTTTTTCTCTCTCTATGTTAATAACTCAATTGGCAGAGAGTTTGACACATGACTCGCATTAACTTCTGATATTCTTGAAATAGCATGATTTGAAGTCCCTCATGCACCCTTATTCATCTTCTAATCAGCTATTATTTTCACTATTGCTATCTTCCCGGAGATTATGCTATCAATTGATGAAATGTAATCTTAGCAAAAGGCAACGACAGTGACTGTTTAGAAGTAGAAAACTCGTGCGCACTTGCTGCATTGATGGTCTTGACTTTGGATTAAAATGCAATCATGTTAATGTAATTGTTACCACATGAACTATAGCTTGGGTTTCTTTTGACTTAACGGTAAACGGATGCGTGGATCCAAGAGATCTTTTACCATTATGTTTTTATTAGAAGAGTCATCTAACGAAGACGAGATTAGCTCTCTTGGGTGCCTTCCCCTTAAAG
This sequence comes from Arachis ipaensis, assembly GCF_000816755.2. Lineage (NCBI taxonomy): Eukaryota > Viridiplantae > Streptophyta > Magnoliopsida > Fabales > Fabaceae > Arachis > Arachis ipaensis. The sequence continues at coordinate 118,849,987 of NC_029791.2, read as the reverse complement.
TTTCCAATGCCACCACTCTAAAACTATAGACGTGACAGTTTTTTGTCAAAGTCATTGTATAAGCCAACTCTGGTGCAAGGTACCCATATGTTCCAACTTGTAATGTCTAATTTGAAGAATCTAAGAATTCTAGATTAAGAATTCTTTCACAATTTTATCATGGTATCAGAGCCTTGGTATCCTCCTTGAAGAGGATACATAAGCTATCATCTTTCCGGTGAGAAATCACCCTACTTCTTTTTTAACTTCCTCCCACAATAAATAATCAATCTTCCAATTTAGCTCCGAATCCAACCAATCTCGATTACATCCATCCAAGTAAAAATCCAATATCAATCTTGGTTACCCTGTTATAATAGGAGACAACAATCATTCATGGAATAGTCACTATGGCCTGTCTGCGCCTTCTTCCGGCAGTTCCGTCTGCATTCTGTTTCAGCAGTCATATATGTATTCTGTTTCAACAGTTCAATCTGCATCTGTTTTAGCAGTTCCATCTGCACTCTTATTGCGCTCCATACGCTCTCTTTTATTGCGTCCCACGCGTCCTTTGAAGACCAATCTTATTGCGCCACACGCGCCCTCTGAAGATCAATCTCATTGCGCTCTACGCGCTTTTTTTTCTTTTTCTTTAAAAGAATGCAACCTATTAGATTAATTGGGATTTGACATGAAGTTTAGGTAAAATACTGTAAGATATTCATTAAAAATATACTGACACAAATTTCTTAACAAGATTTCTTTCCCTCTCTATGTTAATAACTCAATTAGCAGAGAGTTTGACACATGACTCGCATTAACTTCTGATATTCTTGAAATAGCATGATTTGAAGTCCCTCATGCACCCTTATTCATCTTCTAATCAACAATTATTTTCACTATTGCTATCTTCCCAGAGATTATGCTATCACTTGATGAAATGTAATCTCAGCGAAAGGCAACGACAGTGACTATTTAGAAGTAGAAAACTCGTGCGCACTTGTTGCATTGATGGTCTTGACTTTGGATTAGAACACAAGCATGTTAATGCCATTGTTACTACATGAACTATAGCTTGAGTTTATTTTGACTTAATGGTAAACGGATGCGTGGATCCAAGAGATCTTTTACCATTGTGTTTTTGTGAGAAGAGTCATCTAACGAAGACGAGATTAGCTCTCTTAGGTGCCTTCCCATTAAAGTTTCCAATGCCACCACTCTAAAACTATAGACGTCACAGTTTTCAGTTAGAGTCATTGTATAAGCCAACTCTGGTGCAATGTACCCATATGTTCCAACTTGTAATGTCTAATTTGAAGAATCTAAGAATTCAAGATCAAGAATTCTTTCACAATTTTATCATGGCATCAGAGTCTTGGTATCCTCCTTGAAGAGGATACATAAGCTATCATCTTTCCGGTGAGAAATCACCCTACGTTTTTAACCTCCTCCCAAAATAAATAATCAATATTCCAATTTAGCTCAGAATCCAACTAATCTCTATTACATCCATCCAAGTAAAAATCCAACATCAATCTTGGTTACCCTGTTATAACAGAAAACAACAATCATTCATGGAATAGTCACTATGGCCTGTCTGCGCCTTCTTCCGGCAGTTCCGTCTGTATTTTGTTTCAGTAGTTCAATCTGCATCTGTTTTAGCAGTTCCATCTGCACTCTTATTGCGCTCCACGCGCCCTTTGAAGACCAATCTTATTGCACTATTCACGCCCGTTGAAGATCAATCTCATTGCGCTCTACGCGCTTTTTTTTTGAAGATCGCTACTCAAGCACAGCATCTTCTTTTATATTTTTGCCGCCGGCAGCTCAAGCTCCGCCGCATGCATTTTTTGAAGATCGCTGCTCAAGCACAGGATCTCCTTTTATATTTTTGCCGCCGGCAGCTCAAGCTCCGCCGCACGCGTTTTCTTCCACGTCACCACGTCAGACATGTGTTCCTCAACAATTTCATCGGAACTTATCCAAGCTGTGGATTATTGATATCTTCCATCCACCAGCTTGCGGGGGCGTATTAAACTACTCTTCCACCTTAGCCCATGACAATAATAAAGAAGTCTCATGGCCCACAAATTCAGCCAACAGAATACATAAATTCAATTACAATTATAGTCTTTATTATCTTGTTTTATCTTTTCTTTATCTTATCTTTAGTTTTTCTTATCTTATCTTTATTTGCTTTTATCTTTCATAGGTCAATGCTCTATATATATAGTTTTACCTTCATAATTTACAATATTCAATTCAATTCAATTCAATCAATCAACAATCAATAAAAGTTCGCATTCTTTTACTTTTCCTATTCTTTCACAATTTTATTAGTAAGCAAGCTATAGTACTACCTATTCACTTCTGTATTGAATGCACATGTTAATGCAAAGAAGAAAGCAAATAGAGCAAAATAAAACATAATAGACACTATTCCTATCCCTAGTGAGATTAGACAATAGAATAAACAGATAGAGTGCATATTCAAAAACCAAAGAATAAAAATTAGAATCAATAGAGATCTTAACGCCAAAGGATAGAGGGAGAGGAGGCCGAATCTGAGTGTGTGTGCAAGGGAGAGACACGAAGGAGAGAAGCGGCGAAGAAGCAGCATAGGAAGAGGAAAACGATGACAAAAAAAGGCATTTGAATGCTGTTGCAATGTTAAAACTCACCGCCATCGTTCTCAATAAATTCGCTTCTCTGTTCTTACCACACTCTACTGCTTGCTAAGTCCAGAAGAAGAAGAGGATAAAAAAAGTTAAAATTACAACAAAATCCATTCACTTTTCTTAAAATGACAAGAAAATTACAAATAGGACTTTAACCAAACTAATTAAGCATTGATTATAAATATCCATCACACATGCATCCAACTTCTTTTCTATGGTATTCTCCTTTCATGTGAGTTCTTTTAGAAGGAATATTGTTAAGTATGGAGGAAAAATCTATTGAGGCGTAGGGCTTAATATTTTTATCAGCAATTCATCAACAATATCAAATATCATATCATTCAAAAATTAAGGAAAAGTATAGATACTAATATATTGTCTGTTAATTTATTGTCAATAATAATAAATTATTATAAAGAGACATATATATAAGGAGATATATTCAAGAGACACATTCATAAAGATATTTTTATTAGATACATCCATAAAAAAGATATTTTTATTAGACACATCTATAAAGACACTTTTATTAAATACAGTTATAAATAAGAGTTGACCGAAATTGGTAAAATCCTTATTGGTTACGTAACAGAATTAAAAAGTTAAATATCATTTTATGTGAATTCGTAGCATATTAATGTTTGATATCAGATTTAATAATTTTTTTAAACAACAGAATAATTTTCAAGTGTATTAATAAGTATTACGCTCTAGTTAGTTATACTAGGTTAGTTAATTTTTATTCTTATAACATTTAAATTCTACCTAAATAGTAAAAGATTGGAAGAATATGCAGTATTGAGTACTGAATAATAAACAAACTTTTAAAATAAACTACAAATTGTATCTCATCAAATAAATGGTGAATGAACAATCCAAAAGATATTACATTGATTGATTGACAAATGAAATAATTTCTCTCAATATAATAAAGATTTTTGTGTCCATTAAAGGATGTTTGTTGCTCCTAATTGTTGGAGAATTACTCTGCACATTTAGTCTTGTCTTTGTATCTTATTCATTTCTCTGTTTAAGAATACTTAATTACTACAAAAAAATTATTCTTAATTCGAATTCTAATGGTGCCTATTAATTATTAAATTACTCTTCTATCTTAATCCATGACAACAATAAAGAAATTTCGTGACCCACAAATTCAACTCAATAGAATATATAAATTTAGTTACAATTTTAGTCTTTATTATTTTATCTTATCTTATCTTTAGTTGTTCTTATCTTATCTTTATTTGTTTTTATCATTCTTAGATTAATGTTCTATATATATTTAATTTTACCTTCATGAGATAATTCAATCAATCAATCAATCAAAAAATATAAAGTATAATATTTTTTCTTTCTTCTTTTCTTATTCTTTTACAATTTTATAAACGACAAATGTTGAAAATAACTTTACTACAAACAGTTTATTAGGATCAAGATGTTGACCCCATGCGTCTAGCGGATGGTGCAAGAAATCTAATAATATTTGAATTTTAGTATAATTATCTTCTTAACACCAAAATTATTAATATGATAAACTCTTTGAAATTTCAGATATTAATGGATGTCAATAAAACAATTACTTTTGAATAGTTTAAATACCATGCCATATATCTACTTCTATGTTTTGTATTTTCAGGATCTGAATTTAGATTCCTCCATCGCATACATGCGTTGCCACTCCGTTACGGCGAAGCACAATAGTAACATGCACCCACTAATATATCGTTGCTTTATTTATTTTCTTATATCTTAGACGGTATTATTTCTTTATTTACCCAAAATAAAATAAAATAAAATGAAGAGTGTGAATTCGAGGTGGATCAAGTAACATATGGCTTATTTAGGCTGGAGTGAGTGAATAAGAAAGAAAAAGTTGAATCAGAATTTTAAGTACGTACAAAGATAAAACATAAACAACTACATAACACAACTAAAAAAAAGTAGACAGTTAAAATGAGTCAAATTCATTGGACTAGTTCGTTTATCCATTTAAATAAGTAGATTTTGTTTCTAAAATTAAATTCGTTTAAATTTTGAGTTAAATGGGCTGAGTTCGATTAACCCGAAAAAAATGATGGGTTAAACAGGTTAGCCCGTAGGCTAAATGAGTGACCTGTTTTTTTTTTACATTTTTTTTTTAAAAAAGTAACACTTTTAGTCGATATTTTATTGACCCGTTTAACTCATCGGATTGACCATAAACGGTCCGAATTGAACAATTATGGCCTGCGAATGAAGCGGACTTAAACGGTCCAACTCATTTAACCCATGAATCGGGCTTAAATAGGTCAGATTAGCCTATTTGACAACCTTAAAAAAAAGTATCTTATTATGGATACTATAAAACATTAAAACAAGCTCAAAATTAGCATTTATCTTATTCTTAGTTTATTTGTCAAAACAATCATACAAAATTTTTACGAAAAAATTAATCACCAAATTAATCACCAAAATTAATTACTAATATAAAATACATATTAAGAATAAATTAAACAATATATATTTTTATAAAAAATACATAGTGACTAATTTAATAATTAATTTTTTGTGTATACGATTTTTTTTTTTTTCAAAATGGTTGCCTATCACAATCACAGTTAATTGATATTACTAAAAGGAGGCACTGTGTAAAACCTAACTTAAAGAAAATGACACATACATGCAGCTGCAGATAGTCATATATAGCTATGGTTGTGTACAGTCACAGAGATTTTTATGAGTGTGTTTTGTTTTGGTTAGACGCCATGTTATGTACCGATATTGCAGATATGCCATCATTTTCATTTCATTTCATCTTAACACCATAAAACAGAAGGAAAAAAAATAAGTAATGTACTCTCTGACCATTCCAACTATATATCACTGCCTGCGTCCTAGTGGCGTGTCCCACTTCCACCAAATCAATAATTGGTTCCCTAATCTTAATTACTAATTTGAGAAGAAACTTTTGAGTTCTGGCTAATTAATATTTTAAGTTTCAACATCATAAGACAGATGATATCTTTGACATAAAAAAATGTGAGTTATAAGTCATACCAAACATAAATTGAAGGTGGTAGCAAAATGCCATATTGTATGGTAACAAAACATTACACTTTCACTGATGTGCAGATACATGAACACTCTTAATAAGCTAGTAGGTCTCAATGCATATATTAATTCAATAAAATAGATAAAATAATTCTACTAGCAAGGTGTTTCTTTTTTTAATCCGAAAATGCAAACTCGTTTATCGAGACATTTAGTTAACCGATCTTATAAGTTGGTATTACCATATTACATACATTGTTTTATATATGTAATAAAAATTCAACATGCTAATAATGGGAAATGAGTTTGTCTTATATATTATTTGCTGCTTTTGCTTATGTAGTGGGTCAACTTGTTTTGTCTTATATAAAGATGTATGCTTTTGCATATATTTATGATCTATTGAATAAGAAGTCTTCA
>NC_029791.2:118826684-118843865 GCF_000816755.2 Arachis ipaensis | reverse complement strand
CTTTAATCTCTATAATAATAATAATAATAATAATAATAATAATAATAATAATGCCAATGAATAATAGTTCAAATGACATAGTCTTTCTATACTCAATTAAAAGGTTACGGGTTCGAGTCTCCTATTTTTGGTAAAAAATAAATAAATAAATAAAATAATAATAATAATAAGAAACATGAAAACTGAAAAACTAAAGGAACTAGAGTGGCAGTTTGTATGTGTGGCACTATACATACTGTGAGTGTGGGGGCTTTTTGCTGTCTGTGAAGTTATTATTGTATATTTTTCTGTTCTTTTATGCCGCCCAGATACTATTCATTCTTTAAAAAAAAAACTACAAAATAATACAAAATGCTAAGTGAAGCACAAAAAAAAGGATGGTCACTATTAATGGCGAATTGAGAAAAGGAAAACAGTTCTTTTTTCTCTGGTATAGTTACATTTGTAAACTTATTTTAGCGGAAGTATTAATTAAGATCTTAAAAGTTGTGATTTTCATACCTGGAGTTGAACTTTAAAATTGATTTTGCAGAGTTTTGGTTACAGTAGAGTTGAACTTTAACACTGATTTCTCTCTTTCCTTTCTTGCAGACGTTCATCAAGATGACAGTTTCTCAATATTTTTCAGTGAATGGAAATTGTAAAGACGTCGTGTGTATTGAGGCAGAGAGAGGACTATCTTTTTTTTTTTGGTGTGTACCAGGGTATCCATCAGGCCGGAAGCCCAATGACTAATCCCTCGGGTACTGCAGAGGCACACAAAGTGGGCGACCCTCCCAAGCAAGCAAACTCCATTCCCATCCTCCAGTGAGTATCGAACCCGGGAGAGATGGTTAAGGGACACAGACCCTCATCCATCTGTGCCAACTTGCGTTGGTGAGAGAGGACTATCTTTATATGTGTCATAATCTTTAAATCTAATGGGTCCATCAAACATTAGCATTGATGAGATTAAGTTATTAATGATTTATAAATAATTACAATTAGGCTACAATAGAAATTTAAATTACAATAAACTTCTAACAACATTTTCTTAGGAATGATATACTGCTGTGTAAATGCTTAAACTACTTTTATGGAAGTATTTTGTGTTGGATATTAGAATTTTGGAGTAATAGTTGAGTTGTCTCCATATAATTTTAAGATTATGAATTCAAGTCATGAAGAGAATCACTGATGAAATTATCGAATTAGGTTATATACATTAATCTTTTAGGTACAAGTGTACAACCTTTTTCGGACCGGATTAACGTTAAATGATTGTGCACCGAGCTGTCATGTTTCTCTGGAGAGAAGTTTTTCAATTAATTAAGTATTAAAATCAATTTTTATTTTTACATATGACCTTGTTCTCACACACAATTGTTGTACAGACTACAGACCATGAAACAACAAAAGATATAAGAAGACAATTATGTTGATAAAAACTTTACTAATAATGACTTCTTGGATTCGGTCGAATTCATGGATTGTTCATAAATGACCCTAACCAGTACAATACAATAATTAAATTCTAAATGAGATAAATAATATATTAAAAAAATGTGACTGTGGTCATGCAATGCACTTAGATAACCTTGAAATTCACAAATGAACATGGTAGTGTCACATGGCAATCTATTTTTATATGCAAAGAAAAGAGAAAGGGGTAGCAAGAATTCAAGAAATAGAAAGACCTATTATCCCCTAATCTCCTACTTGTTTGTCAGTACTTGTTATCTTTATGTGCACTTGTGCAGTGAAACACACACTTGTACTCTCCCATTTTCCCCTCCCCCCACTTTTTTTCAAAATATACCAGCCCATGTCACTGATTATAGCCTTTTTATTTATTTATTTATTTCAAACCTTGAGTTTATACTCTGAACTCTCAAACTCATTCTTTTTTTTTTTCCAGTTTCATTGTTAGGCTTCTAGCTATCCTGAAGTTTGGTTTCCACTTATCACAGAGTCAAAGGTATTATTTGAGTTTATTTTTTCCCTTTTTGTTCATGTTCATGACTTCATGTAATGTTCTTGGGATATTTTGCATTGGATACCATGTAATGTTTCATTACCTGTACTTTTTCTGCAAGGTTTTATGAACCAGTTCTTCTTTCTTTTTCTTTTTCTTTTTCTATTTTTTTTTCTTTCAGTAAAAAGTCTCAATGCTGCTCTAGGAACTTTGATACTTCTCCTTCTAATATTTTATAATGGTATTTTATTTGTCAAAGCTAACCCCTAAAGGCTCATTCTGTACACATGCTCTGTGTTTATTTCTAGACAAAGCTAATCAGAAAATATCAAGCAAAGTAACCTTTTTTTTTTTTTCTGTCTAAACAACTGAGTTTGTTGAAGGAAATGTTAAAAATGTGTTTTGAATTCTCTGATATCTAAAGGATAGAGCTTGCAGGATGAGGTTTCTGTTTAGTAAAAAGTTGATGAAGCACTAACCAAAGCTTTCTGCTCTCCACATTTTTGGTTAATTTCTTTTCAGATGAATTCCATGCAAACTGAATTTTCAGGGTCTGATTCTGACAGGAACTCGGATGAACTGGTAATATAAGCACTCTAAATTGTGTATTCACCAACTTTTCTTTCTGAAATTAGGCATAGCTTTCAGATATTTTATAATTCTTTAGGAAATAGTTTAGTTATTTTTCTTCTTGTCTCTGTAGCATGATGAATTTCCCATGGGACAGAACCAATCCCCTGATATCACATCAGAAGACGTGGCGAGTGCTGAAGATGTCGACGAAATTGTGCGTTCACTTGAAGTCACCTCAAATTTAAGGCACAATGTAAAATATAGTGCATTGGAGAAAGATCAAAATGAAGCAAATGATGATGCAACGAATATAAATGACAGAGATTTAACTTATGGTTTGAGGAACATCTCAGAGAAGCTATCTGCAGCACTTGTGAATGTAAGTGGCAAAGAAGACTTGGTTAATTTACATGCTGAAGTTGCTGAAGAAGCCATTGCAGGTACATACATAGAAATGTTTTGTAATGATAGGTTCATATTTTCCACTATTGCTTTTCTACCTTGAATATGCTTGGTGTTGTTTTAACTTTGTCTTAAGCAATTCATCTGATTGCTAAGCAAGAAAACCACAAAACAGAATTTGCATGAAGTTTCGGTAGTTCATATGTAATTGGACCATTTTCATGAACTTATAGGTTGGGAGAAGGCTGAAAAAGAAGTTGCAGGCTTAAAGAAGCAACTCGAGGCGCTAAGTCTCAGAAATTCGGCTTTGGACGATAGAGTTGCGCATTTAGACGCGGCACTTAAGGAGTGTGTTAGGCAGCTAAGACAAGTAAGAGAAGAGAAGGAACAGAATTTCCATGATGCTGTAGAAAACAAAACAAGGGACTTAGAATCTGCGAAAATTGAACTCCAGAGCAAGCTCATTGAGCTCCAAAGTAAATTGGAAGCTTCTAATGCTAGATCTCAATCAATTGATCTTGAGATGTTACATAAGATTGAAATTTTGGAGAAAGAGAATATGAAACTGAAGCATGAACTCCAAGCTCAATCAGAGGAGCTTGAAATAAGGACAATAGAGAGGGATTTAAGCACGCAAGCGGCTGAGATAGCTAGCAAGCAACATTTAGAAAGCATCAGCAAAGTGGCAAAGCTTGAGGCCAAATGCCGGAGACTGAAGAGCACAGCTTGTAAAGGCTCGGCAGTTAGTGATCATAAATCAATTACATCATCCTCATTTTGTGTTGAATCTCTCACAGATAGTCAATCAGACAACGGGGAGAGGCTGAATGCGGCTGAGATTGATGCCTGCAGGAAGAGTGGCTCAGAAACAGACAAGTGTGAGCCGAGTTCTGATTCATGGGCGGCTGCGCTAATTGCAGAGCTTGATCAGTTCAAGAATGACAAGTGTGGACAAATTCCATCCAGTGCTATTAAAATTGATCTCATGGACGATTTTCTTGAAATGGAACGATTTGCTGCAATGCCTGAGATTACAACTGAAAACTTTAACCAGGAGTCAGTTGTTACTGATCAAAGTACTAACGGAGAAATCTCCCTTGCAGATGAGTTTGACACGATGAACCGTCAGATGAAAGAACTAAAAGAGAAGCTAGATAAGGCGAATGTAGATAAATCTGAGCTGGAGATAGCTTTGATGAAATGCCAAGAGCAGTTCGAGGCCTCGCAACTTCGGCTAAGAGAGGCAGACACAAAATTGAAGGAGCTGCAAAGAGAGCTAGAAAATGCCAACGAATCAGAGCAAATGATAGAAAACCAACTAGCGAGCATGGAAGCCGAGGCACAATCAATAACCAAAAGAGTTCAGTTATTAGAAGCTGAGGTTGATAGAGAACAGGCAATGTCAGATGAAATCACAATCAAGTGTAAGGTACTGGAGGAAGAGCTAGAAAGCAAGAAGCAAAATGAGAAATTGTTGTTCAGTGACTTGAAGATCAAACAGGTTGGTCATCACTCATCATTGACAATTTGATATTGACATGAATCTAGAAAACACTTCAGTGTTTGTAACATAAAATGGTTTTCTATGGCAGGAGGATCTAGCACTGGCTGCAGGGAAGCTTGCTGATTGCCAACAAACAATAGCAGCTTTGGGAAATCAACTAAATTGCTTAGCAGCACTTGAAAATTTCAAGTTGTATTCAAATGACACATAACATGAGTAGATATTCCAGTTAAAAATGGAATAGAAATTGAATGAGGATGTAGAGAAACTAACTATAACGGAAGCCATTCACTTCTGATGTAATTCAGAAACTTTCTACTGCCATCTTGAAACAAACATAGTTCACATCATCTTTGTTTTCTGAAAAGGTTATTCTATTGTTGAACCAAGGATCAAAACTTCTAGTGGACCTACTAAGTGCTCTTTAATTACCATTTTTATCATTTTCATAACTTTTTGAAATCTGAAGTATAAAGATTATTATAAAATGACTAGAATTCTAGCCTAGAATATAGATACCTCTTCCAAAACAATTTGGATAGCGGAGATTACAACAATCAATTTGTGTACTTTACAAATGACACTAGATCTAATATACATCATCTCCATGAATTTATTACATTACACTTTTAATGAAGGGGTGTGCTAATACAAAGAAATCAATAAGAACAAAGTATTATGCTGATTTCTATTATCTCATTCACTATGGTGATGCTGCTTAGTCTGGTGTGACTTGCTCTCTCTATTAAAAGCTTTAATGAGATCAAGGCCAAGACCAATATTCAACACATTCATACCAGCCATGCCAAACAGAGCCAGTGGTAGCTCCATTCCCCTTCCAAATTTGTGAGCATCCCGGATGAGCTTGACCATGATGAGAATGTGAGGTATAGTCCTTGCCAGAAAGAATGTCAACCAATTAAGAAACCATTCTAGCTTAACAAAATTGGCCTTTGCTTCGCGTACACCGGACATCCGTCTCACTTTCCTCACGTGCAGAAAGATTGAATGCAGCTATACCATCACAAAAACTCATTCAAACATTACACAATGGCAATCATGGTACAATCACTTAAAAGAAGGTGGAGTTTCAAAATAACTAAAGCTTACCTCGCAAACTAAAGTGAGAATGAGGTAGTTGATGGTGATATTTCGATACAAAGCAAGAGTGAAGCAAATTAGGAGAACCAGATGATGCACAAGGATGGAAGGGATCCAACCATTGTACAAGTGGTAGCAAAGCATATCCCATTGATCATATGCAAAGTAACCACATGAAAAGCACAATGCTTCAAATGCCCATGGCCATGTATGTTCTACCAACTGCGAGTGATCGAACATTCCACTCGGACCGTTAATTAGCACCTGTCTGAGCAAAATAAAGACCACTGCAAAAGACAGGACACCAATGAGTAGTGAAAAAATGAGTCTCAACGGCAATCAACAGAAAAGGCAGTATTGAGTGGGTTTTTCTAAACCCTAACCTCAACCGATTAAACAAATACTAATACATTTAGATTCCACAAATCAGAAAAAGTTACTACAGCTACCGGAATTATATGTCATTTTTCTCCAATTAGCAACAAAAAGAGGCTGATTTTTATTTCATCTGGAATTCGCATCTCAGATTTGTGTATGGATAAGAAAGAAGCAAGTAAAAGGGGGAACCTGAAGCGGAGGTGATGGTAGAATGGAGAAGGGAGACGGAGGTGTTGACGAAGAGAGCGTCTCTGTCTTTGTGCGTTTGTTTGCAAAAGAATATTCGGATGAGGGAATTACAGCCCTGGTAGAATACAGTACCGGCAACGACGTAGAGAAGCTGGCTGCGGTTATTGAATAGTATCTGAAAACAAACGGATAGGGCCCACAAAATGAGAGTCCCTAAGAAGAAATTCTCAACCTTCCCGCGCTCTCGTCCTCCTTCTTCTCTACCCATCCCTGCGAGGAAGGCGATGTGCCAACTGCCAAGGCAGAGCCGCAGAGTGAAATAAGGGATTTATTGAAAAAAGAAAAAGAAAAGATTGAAACAGTTGAAAGAAAAAAAAGAAGAATATGGTAACCGCTTCTAGTCTTATAAAATTGCATTTCACAAAGAAATAACCTGATCTTCAATTTATGGGCAACGTTATTGAGTCATTTGCTCAGGGAATTGGAAACGGCGTCGGCAAACTTTTTAGTTCCCCTGTTGAGTTCCTCTCCGGCAAGTCTTGTAGGTAACACCATACAATACATACTCGTCAATGCATTTTAAGAAATTCAAAATTAAACATGAAATGTGAAAATTGGAATTTAATTTGTTTCAGTTCAGTATGTGGACCAACATGGGACTTTCTTTGCTACATCGAAAATTTCTGCGTTGCCAATCTCTTGAGACTCGCCATGGTTTTTATTCTGCTGTATGCGGGTAAGTGATTTATCAATGTTATCTGATTCACGATAGAAACTCAAATGGATACTTGAGTTTTCACTCTAAATGGATCTTGGATTGCATCCAACATCTTCCTTGATCAAACTTGTAATGTTCTGTTTTTCTTTGCAGTTCTATTATTCTTTTATCTGCTGCATAAATTAGGCATATTCGGGTGCATTGGGCGGGGGCTTTGCAAAATAATATGGGCATGTTGTTCTTCTTATTGTTGCATATGGGAATATGCCTGTGCTTTTTTGTGTGCCAAACTGCACAAAATTAAAAGGAGAAGAAGGAGGAGGTTAAGAAACACTATAGATAACAGGTTCTACTTCGCAACTGAACAAGATTATAGTGATGAAAGTATTTCAAATCGTTTTCCATCACTTTCGCGTAGAAGGAGAGACTACAAAAGCTCGCATTTGAGAAAATCTTTACGGGTTAGAAATGGTGATCATGCTCGAGTTGAGATTAGTAGTTATAAAAGCAAAAAGCATCATGGCAATAATGTAATGGAACATTGTGATCACAAAGGCAATGTTCATGATATTAAGGTAACTCGTACATCTAAGTTTGCTAGAAAAGGTGTCAATAGGAGAAAAAGAATTCTTACAAAGTAATACCTTCTTTGTATTATTAATGCATATGCTTATGACTCGTTAATTTGAGGGGGAAAAAACAAGTATCTTCTTGCTTTTTGTCTTGTGACATTGATAGAAACTATTTTCTTCTTTTCTATTCTCTCATGAAATCAGTATATGAAGTTATTTTAAATGCAATTTTGTTTTGATCTTGATAGGGTGACGTATACTATTTCTCTCTCTAATTTTTCGAAAGAGCATAGCAATATAATTATAATATAACCGGAAAAAAAAGGCAGATATGATATGAAATTGCAAAAATTGAAATTAGATCGCTTAGGGGTGATGTTTGGAAATGTATATATATAAAGAGAAGAGAACGTGGGTTATAGATTAAGTACATAGATTAATGTTATACATTTTTGTTTTTTAAAATGAGTTCAAATTCATAGTTTGTAAAATTGTATTGATTTCAGCAACATTTACCATTTAGAAACTGCTATACACGAGGAGAATGAAAAAAGGAACTAATCTCCATCACTACTAAGTAGCGTTTGGTGGAGAGATAGAGACGGAAAGATTGAGACTGAGAGACAAAGATTAAGAGACAGAGACTGAAATAAATCTCAGTATTCTATTTAGTGCAAAGTGGGAGACAGAAATTGAAACAAGAATAAAATTCTAATTTAATTTGTACAAAGAGTAAAATTGGAATTAATTAATTGAAATGAATGTATGTTTTTAGGTATAAAATGTTATTAAAGTTTCAGTCTCCATCTCTAAAAAATTTAGTCTTCTGTGTCCCCATTTTTTAGAGGTACTAAAATACTATTAAGGAAAAGTCTATGGGGCCAGTAATTTTATTGAATTTTGGCCAGCAGCAGAGAAAGGTGAGCCATTGGATGAAATCTCATACCAATCTCACACCATTAAATCATCATTGATGGCTACTAATCACAAAAGTTACTGGCCTCCTAGCATTGCTCTACTGAAATTTTGGAGACAGAGACAAAAATTTTAGTACCAGAACTAACAAACATGATATTGAGTCTCAGTCTCCCAGTCTCTGTCTCAATACCTCAAAACAAACGCTATTAGTTTTAAACTGGGCACAAAAGTAGGCCACTAATCTCTTGTTAGGTGTGTTTGGCAATGCGTCGGAAAGAAAAAAATATTTAAGCTTTTTAAAAACTTCAATTTTTTATTTGGCTAATTTTTCTATTTATAAACGCAGAAATGATTTTGAACTAAAAATCACATTTAGAAGAAACAATAATTCTTAACTTCTGCATTTCACTAACGGACTTTTAGCCATCGTCACTAAACATTTATTTATCTTTTATCAACTTTATCCTTTATGCATGTTATGGTATTATTCATGAAATTCTTATTATCAAATAATTAGGTTTAAAAAAGTACCAACTTTAAAGGTAGGTTTGAAAGAAAATATATTATTTGATTAAATTCATTATCAATAAAACCTTCATTTATTTATTCACTTATTTTTAAAAAGTTAATTCAGGTTTTTGGTTAAAAATAATTAAATCATTTGTAAAAAAAAAAAATTTTTTTTTGGTATTTAAACGAGACCAGAAAACCCAGCTTCATTTCTATTCTCTAGTGAGTATTAAATTCGAGAAAAATGGTTAAAAAACACAAATCTTCATCTATCTGTGCCAACTTGTGTTGGTTGCAATTTTTTTCACCATAGCACCAGGGTATTCTTTTTTAAGTAAATTTTTTTTTAAAGAAAAAGAATACATATAGAGTGAGTAGGAAAAAATTAAAAAAAAAAAAGAGAACATCCGGCCCAGAAAAGAAAAGACATACCATGAGATGGTCTAACCCAAAATCAAAAGCCCAACAAAATGTAATTAGTTTGTTTTGAAAAATAAAAAAAAAGTGGCCTGACAAATACCAAAGTTATTGACAAACACGCATATGAACAATGATATATTCATGACAAAAAGAAAAGAGAGAATAATGATATATTAAAGTTTGAAAACTGAGCATGCTAATTTATTTTATTTGATATCTTCATTTTTGGAATAAGGTATATTGCTACGTATGGAACATGTTTTGCCATTGCGTTGCAATTTGCACAAAGGCCTACCTTATCCAAAAGGAAAATCCAAAGTTTATGATTATTAATTGTCATTGGTAATAAGAAGACCTAAGAATAACCCAAGAATATGGAATATTGAGAATCCATTACAAAGGGTTCACCATTTACTTGACGTGGAAGTTTGTTCATCCTTCCTTCCCCCAATAGAATCTATTTAGAATATGTTTCTATTCATCACCTCAAATACCATGCACAAATCAAATCACTTTAATTTGTTCTCTTCTCATAAACCTATCACATTTTAGTTCTTTTTCTTTCTTTCTTTTTTATTTTCATCATAACAAGATTTTTATTTTTCCCCCTACAATATGGAAGGTGATGATGGAAAACAACCAACCCACAAAGAACCATGCAATAATAATAGTAGTAATAATAATGAATTATTTGAGCAAGAGAACTTTGATTATATTCTTGCAATTAGCTTGCAAGAACAAGAGGGAGCAACATACACAACCCTAGCAACCATGGAAAGTGAGGACGATGAAGAAGACGACGACGAAGATGATTATTCCTCGTTGGGCGATGAAGATGGCGATTCCGAGTATTATTTAGAAAGCCAAGACTTTGAGGAGTCAGAAACCCAGTTCCTTGAAGGTGAAGGAAGCAACTACGACGAAGATGACGAGGGAGAAGAAGAAGAGATGGAAGAAGATGAAATTGATCCAGATGAAATGTCCTATGAAGAGTTGATTGAGTTGGGAGAAATCATAGGAGAAGAGAATAGAGGATTATCAGAAAATGAAGTGTCTTCTTGCTTATACCCTTACACTTGCAAATCTAATAGTGATGATGAAAGAATCGATCGGTGTGTAGTTTGTCAGATAGAATATGAAGAAGGTGAATCAATGGTGGCACTGGAATGTAAGCACCCTTTTCATGAAGATTGCATAACCACATGGCTTCAGATTAAGAAGGTTTGTCCAATTTGTGGCAATGAAGTTTCAACCAATAATAATAATACCAACAAGATCATGCCTAAGAATGAATAACCTTTGATTATTCTTGTTATTGTATAGTTTAGATTAGATTATTGTTAAGTTATTGATGTGTCTGTACATATTATATTACTGGCTAGTGTATGTAAATATATATGTATGTACTCCGCATTTGAATATTATTTATGAACAAATTACTGTGATTTATTCATTTGATGAATGCAACTATACCATCGTTGAAAAATAAATGAAGCATCAAAGGATTGGATATCGTAAAATTACACTACAAAAAAAGGCCTATGGTCACACGGTAAAAAACCATGACCATAGCTAGTAAAAAGAGTGACCAAAGATCTATGGTCACGGTTTTGAATTTATAGTCACGATTTTTTACTGTGGCCTATTCTCTCGTGGCCATAAGTCTATAGTCACGGTTTTTTTATCTATGGTCACGATTTCTATGGTCACGGTTTCAATTTTCAAATTCTGACATTTTAGGCCATCTTTTTTCACTGTGACCATAACCTTATCTATGGTCACGATTTTCACCGACCATAGCCTCTATGGTCACCCCTCCTTAAAACCGTGACTATAGCCTTATCTATGGTCACGGTTTTGGCTGTGATCATAGCCTCTATGGTCACCCCTTCCTAAAACCGTGACCATAGCCTTATTTATGGTCACGGTTTTGGTCGTGACCATAGCCTCTATAGTCACCCCACCTAAAACTGTGACTATAGCCTTAACTATGGTCTATAGTCACCCCTCCTTAAAACCGTGACCATAGCCATTTATGGTCACGATTTTTTGCCTTGACCATAGCCTGTTTTGTTTTATGAGATTTAATTTTTTTTAAAGCATAATCACATTTCAAAATGATGATAAACACAAATAAATCTAAGAATGATAAATTCAATAAATTTAAATGATAAAAGTTTCATTAAAAATTAGATATCCATTACAACACTAATCAAAATAGGGTGTAGTTTATCCATTACATGTAATATTGGATAAAGTCTCTTATCAAAAAATAAAGAACACATCAAAATAATACATTTAGATAACCAAAATCATTATAAGACCCATCTCATCTTATATTTGCTTAGAATATATTTTCTCCACATCATATCCTCCTGCTAGCAAAAGAAATAAACATGTTAGTAATGAATATGGAGCACAAGTTTAATAAGTCAAATCAACATTAAAATTTTAACCACTAAATAACAAAGAGCATTTGCTAAGATTTTGAGCCACATAAAAAGGACATACTAAGTATAATAAGAACTAGCAACCTTCTGCTAACAATTTTATATGGATTTAAACTTTGATTGGATTATTATTAATTTTTTTTTATTTTGGCTTGCAAGGCAGTTTTCCTAGGATAATTAATATGAGTAGCTACGAGGCACTTATCTCTAACATACACTCTCTAATCATCATTATATTTAATTTTATTTATTCAAAACTTACGGCTATATGGCCACTTTGATTTGCACAAATTTCCATCACGTATGCTCATAGGAACTTGATTTTAGGCAAGCTTTAACTCAATGCAAACTAATATTATACAACTACTAACAGAAGTGGCGGTAATTAAATAGTACGTAGCATATATAATTAACAAGCTAAGGTTGCATTATTGATTAATTAAAAATGGTAAAATGAAGTTTAT
The DNA here is from genome assembly GCF_000816755.2 of Arachis ipaensis. Classification (NCBI taxonomy): domain Eukaryota; kingdom Viridiplantae; phylum Streptophyta; class Magnoliopsida; order Fabales; family Fabaceae; genus Arachis; species Arachis ipaensis. The sequence goes on along the minus strand of NC_029791.2, from coordinate 118,831,712 downwards.
TGTTTCTTAGTAAAATGAGACAAAAAGCGTTCTAAGTCTAACATAAGAATCATAAAAAGCTCATGCTAAATTTTGCGAACTGAGAACAAAAGAATCATAATTTTAGTGGGATGAAATAGAATGAATCAATTTTATTATGAACCATTACATTACAAAATTTAACCATTCAAACCATAATAGCCGTAACGTTAGTTTGGACTCATTTTATATTTCTATTCCTTTTCAAACTATCAATCACAGTATAGCCCGATGAAGCATACATTGAAGGTGAAATTTAAAGACCAAAAATGAAATTTAACCATGCACTCTTTAATCTTTTACTGTCAATCACAATAAAAGAATTCACACACTTTAAGTCATTCAAAGTTCAAAGTTCAAAGCATATGCATCATTAAAAAAACCTGGCAATATGCTTTAAGTTGTAAATTTAATTTAATTTCTTTCTAATTTAATTTAACTCACCTATATATCAAAATTTTCTTTGCTTCTGCAGCTGCTTTTGGGTTAAGTGGTAGGCCCAATTAGGGATGTCAATGGGGCAGGGCAGGGGCGGGGGATGCCTCCCTGCTCCCCATCCCCGCCCTCAGATTTGCTCCCCATCCCCGCCCCATTCCCCGCTGTGGGGGAATATTGCTCCCCATCCCCATTCCCCACAGGGCCCCATTCCCCGCGGGGACCCCATTCCCCATCTACATAATAGTTCTAACTAATTATTAATTTCCATATGAATAGAGCTGCAAGTATCTATCTTATACAAAAACTGCAAGATTTTATACAAAAAGTCTAAATGATACGATGGTGACTTCTTTCGAAATAACGCAATGGAGGGACGCAACGACGGGTCAAAGAAAAAAGCAGTGGACGAGGTGGGAGATGCGGCAATAGAGAGGAGAATGGACACGACGGCAGAGTTACGAAAAAGAACGCTGCAAATAGAAATTACGACGCGGTAAGGGTGATGGCATGGTGAGGTGTGACGATGCGGTAAGAGGGTGACGAGGGGGTGGCTGCAGAGATGTTGGATGGAGTATGGACAGCCTTAGGGATATCTGAATTGAAGAAGGATTATGCAAATAAAGATTAGGAGTTTTGGGTTTCTGTATATATATGTATGTGTGAGAAATGACTAAAAAACATATATGAGAATAAACTATTAAGGATAATTCAAAGAATTAAGAAATTTCGGGGAATAGCAGGGACGGAGCGGGGATCCCCGCTCGGGTCCCCGCGCCTGCTTCGGGGGAATTTTGTCCCCCATCCCCATCCCCACGGGGAAAATTCCCCACAATCGGATCCCCATTCGGGGCAGTTCCCGCAGGGATCCCCGCGTCTCGGAAAATTTTGCCATCCCTAGGCCCAATACTGGAGTTAGCACACTATGTAGAACAAATGGAGCTAGAAGAAGAAGAGCAGGTCATCAAAAAGTGAGAAAGCTAGAAAACTTTTGGACACAATATAAATGGACAGATTATTCAATTTTGAAACTAATTGAATGGAATTATTCAAACTGACAAAGTTTGGATTATTTAATTTTGAATCGATTTGGATGGAATGTAATTGCTAATTTGAATTGAATTAAATGGACGGAGGTGTACTGAGTTGAATTGAATTGATAATATATAAATTGTAGGCAGAGTTATTAGAATTTGATTTTATATAATGGATTATGTTTCGTTCACTCAGTACTATACAATTGTTTCACCATGAGTACTGTGTTCGATTCATTCTGCAGAAAGCTATTTGAATTTGATTTTATATAATGGATTATGTTTCGTTCACTCAGTACTATACAATTGTATTGTGTTCGGTTCACCATGAGTACTATGTTCGGCTCACTATGAGTACTGTGTTCGGTTCACCATGAGTACTGTGTTCGGTTCATTATGCACTATTCAAAACTCTTCTTTCTCACCTTCTACTGCTTCTTCACCAGAGAGAGAAGGAGGAAAAGACAAAAAATACAGCAGCAACAACAACAAAAAAATGACGATAGGATTTCATGGTTTAGAGTTTTAGGGTTTTGGGTTTAGGGTTTATGGGTTCAGGGTTCAGTGTACAGGGGTTCAGTGTGTTTCAAACTTTCGGTTTGCCCTGTGTATTAATTTCGGTTCACCGTGTTCATGGTTGAGGGTTTAGGGTTTTGGGGTCTAGGATTTAGGGTTCAGGCTTTTAGGGGTTTAGGGTTTACGGTAAGGTTTAGGGTTTAGGGTTCAGAGTTCAGTTTTCAGGGTTCGGGTTCAGGGTTTAGGGTTTAGTGTTCAGGGTTCAGAGTTCAGAGTTCAGGGTTTGGGTTCAGGGTTTAGGGTTTAGGGTTTAGGTTTTAGGGATTTAGGGTTTATGGGTTCAGGGGTCAGTGTTTAGGGTTCTAGTTTTGGTGTTTAGGGGTTCATAATTTTTTGGTAAACAGGAGAGCGATTTGGATTACTCTTCTGAAACGAATCAAACTGACAAAGTTTGGATTATTCAATTTTGAATCGAATTGAATGGAATGCAATTGCTAATTTGAATTGAATTAAATGGACGGAGGTGTACTGAATTGAATTGATAATATGTAAATTATAGGCAGAGTTATTTGAATTTGATTTTATATAATGGATTATGTTTCGTTCACTCAGTACTATACAATTGTTTCACCATGAGTACTGTGTTCGGTTCATTCTGTAGAAAGCTGTTTGAATTTGATTTTATATAATGGATTATGTTTCGTTCACTCAGTACTATACAATTGTATTGTGTTTGGTTCACCATGGGTACTATGCTCAGTTCACCATGAGTACTGTGTTTGGTTCACCATGAGTACTGTGTTTGGTTCATTCTGCACTATTCAAAACTCTTCTTCTTCACCTTCTACTACTTCTTCACAAGAGAGAGAAGGAAGAAAAGACAAAAAAATACAGCAGCAACAACAACAAAAGAATGACGATAAGGAGAAAACACGTGAAGAAGAAAGAACGCGAAAAATGAGGAGAAGGAGGAGAAGGAGGAACGCGAAGAAGAAGGCGAAGAAGAAGAAGAAGACGCTCTGTGCGTAAACGAGCGTGAGAAGAAGAAGAAGAAGAAGTGCGGGAAAAGAAGAAGAAGCGTGGGGGAGAAGAAGCGTTGGGCAAGAGCGATTTCGTGTGTGTTAGCCGCGTGTATTTCACGTTTCATTTAATAGTATTGGGTTTTTTTGGTGTTGGGCCAACTTGGTTACATGGTTATATGGATGTGTAGCATCCTTGAAAATAAAAAACCCTCTAAACTACATTCTCAACAATTACCTAATTCTAGAAATTTCTACCATACCTAGAGTGACTTTATCTGGCCAAAGAGAACACAACATACAGAGAGATTAACAAAAGAAAAAATACTTCAATGCAGGAATATGTCCACGAATGCCATGATTGTTGGGCGAGGGATTTGTCATGGCTTCAGAAGCGAATCCAAATCCAAAATCTAGAAATCCAAATCACAAGTTACATCCAACAATTATAGCAAAATTCAAAATGATAACAATTCAGAACCCAGAAGATTATATCAATTCATCCAGCATTCAAAATAAAAAATTATACTCAGCAAAATTCAATAGGGCAGAATTTTGAACTTATATAGCAAAATTCAAAATTCAAAGTTCCAAAATTGAACTTTACCAAATTTATATTAAGTAAAATTCAGAATTACATAACAATTAATTCATATAATTAACAAAATAAAAAAATTGAAAAGCATAATAAGAACTCTGCATCAAGCCATCAATTCATATAATTAACAAAATAAAAACATTAACTGAACTTAAATCTGAACTAAATTCCTCACTGGAGCAACCAGCAATTCATACAGTTAATTAAAACCAAATAAAAAAATTAATTGAAAAACCCAAGAACTCACTGCGATTCACGGCGGCAGAACAGATGCCCGACTACGATGTTGACAGAAGCCGACAACGGCGACCCCAGAAGCTTCAGTGTTCAGAGTTCAAGACGACGACACTGCTGACAGCTGTGCTGTGGGGTGTTTTGTGTGTGTTCTTCTGAAGACCAGACAACGATGATGCTAGACGCTTCAAACCGCGAGGGTGGCAACCGCTGGAGGTCATTGGCTCCCAGCCGGCGTCGATTGTGGTGTAGATGGTGGAGTCCCCCTGCTCATTGGAAGAAAAGGAAAGTAGAGTTGAGGGAGGCGTGGTGACACTGAGTGTTGAATGATTTGGGGCTGGGTTAGGTTAGTGGGTCGTGGGTTTTGTTTTCTTTTTTTTTTGTCTTTTTTTTGCGTCAAAAAACGCCGTTTTGGGCTATTTTAAAAAACTGGAACTTCAAAAAATCTGCCGGGTTCGTCCAGTCCACCGGTTAACTATCGGTTCAACCAGTTTTTTTACCGAGTTTTTGCAGAGAGGTTTTGGGGGTCAACCGGATCGGCCAGATAATTGGTTCTCGGTTAACCCGATCGAACCGGCCGGTCCGATCCGGTTTTCAGAACCTTGATTTTTATGGGATTGATTAGTTCCTCTATCAATATTTCTCTCTATATTAATGGGATAAGCTTACATGACATGTTAAACGATGTATCCGTTAATAGCCAACTAGGATTGACAAATTTTTTTTTATTCGGAGTCACGTTGTCTTTTAGGAGTAATTATCAAGGTCGTTTATTTTAGTGTACAAAACGGATTGGAGACAAAACTAAGAAATATTAGTGATTTTTAAATTATTTTTATTTATAAAAATTAAATGAAGAATATATTAATGATTAACATGTCACATAAATATGTTCTGAATAGAGATCATTGACAGAGGAGCTAACTTGTCTCACGAAATCAAATATCAAGAGACGAAAAAGATATTTTTTTATTGGAGCCTCATAGTTCTTCGAAAAAGTATTTACCCATGATAATATTAAAGGACTAGCATAATTTATAATTTTGGACCTATAATTAGCTAACAATGTTTAAAAATATTGAGTAAAAATATGGTACTAGCCTACTAATTAAAAGTGCTGACTAATATAAATTAAAATTGTTAACTTTTAATTTTTTTTAATATTTAATGATAA
>NC_029791.2:118803426-118826526 GCF_000816755.2 Arachis ipaensis | reverse complement strand
CCTAATTCCTAATTTTAAAACCAAACAAATTAATTTAAATTTTAAATGTAAATTTAAATTACAACAAATTTATTATATATCTCAAATATCATCTTTTAAACCTGGCTTCGTATTACAAAAGATCAAGTTTATATTGATAAAAATAGAAAATAAATGGTCTAAGATTTTAAATTTTTAATGAAGATGAAGATATATAAAATATTAACAAGTCATTTAAAAAAATTGGCGATGTTATATGCACAAGCGTTTTTATAATCAAGTCCAACTAAGTTGTCACAATTCTAGCAAAAAAACTCACACATTTATCATCATTTTTCTTTTTTCACTCTTATGTTGTTAACAGTAAGATATTTATCTTTAGCAATCAAATGTAATTAGTCAAATTAATTTATGAATTAATTGGCTTCAGTTAAAATCAATTAGGAATGAGTTAGTTATTTCCTACATTGTGTGGTTTGCTACCTAAGGAGCCAGCACCCCTTGTATATAAATCCAACTATGCAGTATAATAAAACTAATCTTTTCATTCCGATCATTCTCACAAAATCATTATCCTCTCTGATTCAATATGGTATCAAGAGCAATTTCTCAAAACCACACCTTCTACGATGTAAATCCCATAAAATTAGCGAATAATTGGTCAATAAATTAATTTTTAATAAAAGAGATTAGAAATATAAATTTTATATTAAAATAGGATAGAGTTAATTAAAACGAGAATTTGGACACTAATTTCAAAGAATTTGACCCGAAATTAAGCCGAACGGGCCAAACCGAACCCATAGGCCAAACCAACTCATTATATATAATGAGATGAAGCTCATTTAATTCCCATTTCAGCATGCAAAACACGTTGGGCAGCTAGCCAAAGGGAAGAACATGTTGAAAAATTCCAAAACCCTTGATTTCATTCAAATTCACGTAACTTTTGATCCAGAGCTCCGATCGCCGCACCGTTTGCGGCCACGCGATCGTAGCGTCGAGCTCTACAAAGCCCAGTACATTGTAAGATAAGAAAATCACATTTTCTTCCTCAATTTTCTCAGTTTCAGTTTCAAAATTCACGTGCAAAGAATGTTGAAATTTGTTAAATTTCGGTGTTTAGGATCAAATTAACTTGGCGGACTTGCCGAGTCTTGTCCCAATTTTCCGTTAGTAAAGTGAGAATCCTAGAACTCTAGTTAATTCTCTAATTTTGTGTGTTGGGTATTAAATTTGGATATGTATATATGTGGTAATGTGAAGTTAGGTGTATATATATTAATTGGAGCTTGATTTGTTGACACTTGAGACTTGATGGAGGTTGGGTGATGTTGCCTTGGTGATTTCGGACCTCTTGGGGCTGTGTTCGGTGCATTAGAGGGTTGTCTCGGAAAATACGTAGAAATCGACCAAGGTATGGTTTAAGTTTCTCGTATTTAATATGTAAGATTTTGTGAAAACTTAGGCTAGACGACTTAAGATTAAGTGTATTAGGGTGTTACAGCGTGCATTTTTTTTCTTTTCTCTTTTTCTTTCTTCATCTTATTTTCATGCCTTTTCCTCCATTTTCTTTTTCTGAAATTCATCTCTCTTCTTTATCCCATTTCTTATCACCTCACACTTGAACTCATCCGACAGAATTGATGAGAGTTGTCTTACTTTTTTCAAGTTCCGAATGCAACATAGTGGAGGTGTAAGGGCTCCGATCACAAGATCGAGTGTGAGAGGCTTTTAATTTCCGTTTCTTTCTCAAGAACAGACACAACTTCACTCATACGGATTCATACTTTCTCTCATCGGCCGATCAACCAGTCCTCATTCTTGTTGCACAACAGCTCACAGAGGAGAACTATAATACATGGATCCAAGCTATGCAAAAGGCGCTCAATGCCAAACGCAAGCTTGGATTCATCAATGGATCCATTCCACAACTAGATCCTACAATTTATGCAGAGAAATTCGAGACATGGCAATGCATCAAAGACGTCGTCAGCACCTGGATCCTCAGCTCCATTTCAAAAGATATTGCAACTTCTTTGGGGTACACTAATTCAACTGAGAACTTTGGAAAGATCTCAAAGATCATTTCCAACATGGAAATGGACCACGAATCTTTGAGATCAAGAGAGAACTCGTGAATTTGCAACAAGGCACAATATCGGTGTCACAATACTTTACCAATATTAAAGTTCTTTGGGAAGAACTTAGCTCTTATCGTCCAATTTTGTGCAATTGTGAAGAGTTTAAATCGTTACAAGATTTTCTCAAAGCAGAATATGTTCATTGTTTTTTTATGGGACTCGATGATTCATATGCTCATATTCGCGGGCAAATTCTCTTGATGGAGCCGCTCCCAGCGATAAAAAAAAGTCCTTTCCTTAGTTGTACAAGAGGAGAAGCATAGAGTTATTGGTTCTTCCTCCAATCATAACTAAGTTATCTTCTTAGCAAGAAATCAGCCTTACCTGTGCAATTCGGAAGAGGCAGAGGAACTATAAAGAAGGATAGGCCTTTGTGCTCCCATTGCAGTATTCTTGGGCACACTGTTGACAAATGTTTCAAGCTTCATGGCTTTCCGCTAAGCTATGGCAGAGGGAGAGGTTCCCCAATGCATGGCAAACAGACAATTCACAATGTGGTCACTGGAGAATCTCCCCCAGCATCTGAACCATCTCCAACGCTCACATTGAGTACCTTCCAAATGCAACACCTCATACAATTGTTGAACAACCAAAAGATTCAAGAATTTGCTTCCAGTGCAGCTACACAAGTAGTTATACCTGCAGGTATAGTCCTTAATACCTCACAAGGTCAAATTTGTCAAAACAAGACTGGATTTCAGATAGTGGTGCTAAAATTCATATTGCATGTGATCTATCTCTTTTTCAAACCATACACACATGACAAAATTATTCAGTTTCTCTTCCAAACAATGAACAATTTTGTGCCAATTTTATCGGTACAATAACCATCAGTTCTAGTATAACACTGCATAATGTTATTTATGTACCTGATTTCTATGTCAATCTTTTGTCAGTCTCCTCCTTTCTTTCACACACTTCACTTATCATCACCATAAATTTCCTTGACTTCAAAATTCAGAACGAGAAGACACTAAAGATAATTAGGAAGGGTGAGCTACATGAGGGAATCTATATCCTCAAAGCAACATCTCCTTCCAAGCAATTGAAATTAGAGTCTCAATCTATCAATTTGTGTAATTTTCAACTTTGGCATGCACGTTTAGGACATGCTTCAAATAAAATCATTAAATTAGTCATTTTGAATTTCAATTTGTCCACAATAAATTTCTTTACCAGAGTCTGATTTCTTAGACTGTCACGTGTGTCCAATTGCAAAGTTTAAGAATCTTACTTTTGAATCAAATAATAGTCTTTTTCCTAATACTTTTGACCTTGTTCATTGTGATGTTTGGGACCATACCATATTCTTACTTATAATGGAAAGAAGTATTTCTTGAGTTTAGTTGATGATGCTACAAGATTTTGCTGGTTATACATGTTGCAACATAAGTCTGAAGTTGCAAGTTTTTAAAAACCTTTTATGCCATGATAGAGACACAATTCAATATAAAGATAAAATGCTTCAGGTCTGACAATGCCAAAAAGCTAGCCATGACAGAATCTTTTCAAGATAAAGGAGACCTTAGCGTGGATTGAGCTCTATACTTCCAATCCCAAGTTCTGCTTACTTTTTAGGGAGAATGTGTTACAACAGCTGCTTTCTTGATTAATAGAACACCAAGTCCTTTCTTCCAAATGAAATCTCCTTTCGACCTTCTATTCAACAAGTATCCCGATTACATGTCCATGTCTTGCTTATGCTGCTACCAACTCACATTCCAGGACCAAATTTGACCCAAGAGCAAATCCAATTGTATTCACAGGCTATCCCATTGGCTACAAGGGATATAAATTATATAACCTTCAAACCAAGCAAATATTCATCTCCAAAGACATGACATTCCATGAAGACATCATGCCCTTTACCCAAAGTCCTCACACCACACTAAACAATGATAGAGTAAAGTATCGTTTTTGTCCTCAATATTTGGGATAAGTCCCAAAGTTGTCTCTAACGTTTAAATCGTCCTATTTAAGTCCTTAACATTTTAAAATTGACTCAATGTTGTCCTGCCATTAGGGATCTATTAACAGAATTGACAGCAGAACAAAATTGAAACAATTTTGAAACGTTAGGGACTTAAATAGGACAAAAATGTTGGGGACAAAAATGATACATAGAAATAAATTTTAATTTTATCCTTCAATAATATCACTTTTTTACGGTACATAATTATTCAATTATTTTTTAATCACATCTAAGTAAATTATGCTTAATCACATTACTTTCATTCTAAATAAATTTATTTTTATATAATGTTACTCTTAAAGATTTTTACTCATCATGAAATATTTGTAAAATGACTAGTACATAAACTTGCGGAAAAGAAAAAAATGATACATGATGAGTTTACTAACTTTGGGACTTTGTTCTCCTAAAGCCATGCTTAGATCCTAAACTGCCTAACCTTAAACCTAGGCCTCACTACAAGAAAATCGCTGAGTACCATCGGATTTTTCGTCAAATTTAGTGTCGCGTGTCATTGTCGGATTTAAAGGTAGAAATTGGAACTATTTCTTCGTGTCAAACATTTATCGTCGGATTAGTTATTCCAACGATAAATTCGCTGGTAATAATTAGAGAGAAAATGAAAAACTTGGCACGGAGTCATTATCGTCGGATCCGATGGTAACTCAATTTAGTGCGATGCAGCATTTTGGTCACCCGCAAACATTACCGTCGAATTTATTCGCTAGTAAATCTGATAGTAACGTGCCCTAAAATTCAAAGCATGAACCCTCTCCCCTTTCATTTCGAATCCCCCTTCTCTCTCTCTACCCTCTCTTCTCCCACACTCTCTAACCCTCTCACGTCGCTCCATCAGCCCCGTCGGTAGCCCCTATATAGCTCATTTTCACTGCCTCTTCTCCCTTTACCCTCTGCAACCTAATTTCTCTCTAACCCTCTCCCTTTACATCCTATCCGCTTGCCCCTCTCCCTATCGCCGCGCCATTCACCTCTGCCAGCTACCACCAACAGTTTCGGCCTTCCAACATTCGCCAATCGCCGTTGTCGTTGCTGTTATCGTTGTTACTACCGTTGCTGCTGCCGTCGTTACTGTTGCTTCTCTGTTCCCTTCTCTACTCTTGCATTCCAGGTTCTTCTTCATTTTCATATTAATTTCAATCTTTGTTTTAGGTATCCTTAGTATTATTATAGGTTTTAGTTGTTTATTAGTATGATGTTCGAGTTGGATTTAAATTTTAGTTTTAGAGAATTTAGGTTGTTCATATATGTTAGATTTAAAATATTAGGTTTTAAGTTTTTGAAAAGTGTTTAGAATTGTGAATGAATTGATCGATTAAAATTGTTTGTTTGGATATTCTGCTAAAAATGTTGTGAATTGCTGCAGCTAATATATTGTTAATGTTGACTTCTTGTCAATTAGAGTTGAAAGAATGCTTAGTTGTGCTTTTTGATACATTTGATGCTTTTGCAAGCCAAGTTTTCAATAATATGTCTCTTGTAATAATTAAGTTTTTGGTGCGTATGCAGTGATATAATGCCATATTGGTTTGTTTGTGAACTTACTTTCAACCACTACATATCACACTTTAAAACTTTATGTTTGCACAAATTCACGATAAATTGTTGTTGTCTTTTGTGTGTATTAATATTTTTAAATTTGGTGAACTTAATTGAGTTTTGACTAATGTTGTGAATTGAGGTTGGTTGGATTTGTGGGAACCGTAAAGGTGGATATATGTCCACTTTTAGGAGAGGTTATGTCAATTTTTTTTTAAAATAATATAAATATTGAAGGATTTGTATTGTATATACTGATTAATGTTAATTGGTATTCTCTTTGCAGATATGATGACAGGTAGTAGAGGTGTTACGAGTCGGTCTCGTGGTCATGGTAGAGGGAGGGTTTTCACTGGTACTCCAGAGACTTCTCAGTCATCTCCCTCTACCCCGACTACCCCGTTGACCCCTGTGACGTCACAAGCGGGTCCTCCAGTCTAGCAGTTCGTCATGATCCCGAATCCCAACTACGTGGCTCCTTCTACTATGCCCCTCCAACTCCAGCGACAGAGATCGCGGTGCTAGAATCCTCTAATGCGTGATGCGTCCCAGTCAGATTCCCCTCCACCACCGCCCGTCATACGAATGAGGATTTAGCTTAATGGCATGACAGTGTGAGTATTATTTTAATGTCTTTTATCCGTAATCTATTTTGAAATTGTGAAGTTTTATGTCTTTTTATATATTTGCTAATCTTAAGTTTTTCATTCATAAGTTTGCACCAAATAACAATGCATGTACATAGGAGAGCTCTAATGTGATTAAATCCATGTACGACAACCTATGACTGAGCTACACGAAGATCCCTGCTGATACTAGAGAGCGATTATTTCAAAAATGGGCGGTAAGAACCCAATGTTGTTGAACTAACTGTATTTTATTTCAACTAACTAATGTTGTCGAATTACTTTGTGCAGGAGAAATTTATATGGGATATGGAACATGATCCCATGATCAGGAAGATCTACAACCACCAGATAGCTAGACGACTTCAGTAGTTGATGCTGGACGTTCGTGAGGGGCGCGACCACCTCACGATTTGGATCCGTCTAGATATTAAGAGGGTACTGGACAACCATTTTAGTACTGATAAAGGGTTCATGTGTCATCGTCTGACGAACAGGGCTAACAGGGCATTGTCGAGGTCATCGAAGTTTACCGGTGGGTCAGTGACTTTCATGAAGATGAAGAGTAGGATGGTATGTAGTTTGCTAATCTTTGTTAATTATTACTTGAATTAATTGTTACTTGATTTATTTTATTACTTGGTTTCGATATGTGTAGTCTAAGTCATTAGAGCGTGAGGCAACATTAACGGAAACCTTCAAGTACACCCCTACGTTGAAGGCCAACAAGGAGAGATTTGCTGATTAGCGATTTGCAACTCATTATGTGAGTTTTTAATTAATTATATGTTTGAAATGTATTCGGTTTAAAGTCAATTAACTGTCATCTTAATCACAATGTGTGTTATATAGGAGGACTACACGCAGAGAATGGAGGCCACGACCCAACAATCTCAGCATTGGGGACGACCTCAACTCCGATGCCTCAATCATCGATGCTGATAGGGTTTGGCGTGACTTCGCCTCTGAACCCTACAAGAATTACGTCTATGGGTTAGAGTCATTCTTCACAAGCGGCCTCTATACCTCTACATTGGCGGCTTCATCTGCCTCAGCCATCAGTCCTACCAATCCCAAGAAAATCATCGATTTGAGAAAGCAGGTGCAAAAGCTCACACAGGAGCTTCACCACCAAGCTCAGCAGTTTGAGAAAAGGTACAACGAGCTTCTTGCACATGTGAGAGACACTATTTCCCTCAAGCTACAGTTGAGGGAGGACTTGGAGTGGCTAGAGCATTTGTGAGACCAAATGATGGTGTACAATGAGCAGATGCATGTTGGAGGCAGCAATGCTACTGGTGGGATACCAACATCACCACCTAGTCCGCCTTCAACAGGGGGAAGACGACAATGATGATGATTACCGAGATCCATAGGGTTTAGGAATTTTATTTATTTTATGTCATTGTATTTTAATTATTTGAATTTTTATTATATTTAGACCCTTGATATTTAATAAAATCATTACTTGATTTCTGGTATTTAGAATTTGTACACTAATTTTGTAAAAAAAAATTGAATTTCACTACTAATTGTGCAAAAAAGAATTGCATACTGTTGGATTTACCGCCAGAAAAATCCGACAGTAAATGGGCACCACGAAACATAATATGGTGCCGAAATTACCGTCAGAAAAATTCTTCAGTAACCAACCACTTATTTTCGTCGTATTAATTGTAAACTTTGACGTAAAATCTGCCAGTAATTAGCATCGGACAAAATAATCATCCAGTTAACATCTTCCAGTGTCGTTTATATCATCAAATATTTTCCGTTGGTAAATCCGATGGTAAATGAATTACCAGCAGATTTATTTGATAAATCTGCCAGTAAATTTGACGGTTCTCAGTGTTTATTTTACAGTACCTCCAATTCTAGTTACACAACCTACAAACTTAAATCACAACCAAACACCTGTTCTCCCAACTCCACAGCCACAAATTATAATTTCCAATTCCACCCAACTTCGAAGATCCACTAGACAAAGACACCCTCCCGCTTCCCTTAACGACTGTGTTTGCCACACCAAATCACCTTACCCGATCTCCAACTTCATAAGTAACCACAGATTGAGCCATACTTACCACCATTCCTTACACCAAGCAAGTACCATCTCGGAACCTCAGTTTTATCATCATGCCATGAAACATAAAGAGTGGAGACTTGCTATGAAAAAAGAGCTCGATGCTTTGGAGGCTAACAATACTTGGAAGTTGGTTCCATTACCTCCCACCAAAGTTGATATTGGATATAGGTGGATTTACAAGGCAAAATTGAAAACGGATGGGAATGTTGAGAGATACAAAGCATGGTTGGTCGCAAAAGATTACACACAGTAGGCATAGATTGATTTCAAGGGTACCTTTAGTCCTGTGGCTAAGGTAACAACAGTTCGGGTCTGACTCAGTATAGCATCCATACACAATTAGCATTTAATCCAATTAGACATTAATAACGTCTTTCTTAATGGGGACTTGGATGAGGAAGTGTATATGGAAGTTCCAATGGGGCACCTTGAGAGGAAGATGGGACTGGTATGCAAGCTTACAAGGTCACTTTACAGTCTCTGACAAGCATCGAGACAGTGGTTCCACAAATTTTGCTTTACTCTAAAATAGAATGGTTTACTCAGTGCAACAGTGGTTACTCTTTGTTCTCCATAGGCTCAGGTAGCTCTCTCACCTTCTTGCTAGTCTATGTTGACGATATAATAATCGTGGGTGCAAGCCATGACATGGTTAATCAGGTCCAACTCAAGTTGCAATCAATCTTCAAACTTAAAATCTTAGAAGATCTAAAATTTTTCATAGGATTGGAGCTTGCTAAGTCTTCTAAAGGGATCTTTTTGTCACAAAGAAAATACACCCTTTCCTTAATATACTAATTTCTTAGATTGCAAACCATCCATAGGCACTATAGATGAGAATGCCAAATTGAAAGCAAAAGAAGTTGTTCCAGTTACAGATGCTTCTGCCTATAGACAGATGATCAGGAGGCTCATGTATCTTACAATCTCTAGGCAGATCCACGAGTTCTACACCTTAATGTTGTCCATAAGTACTGAGGTACCTTAAGTCTGCACTTGGACAAGGCATTTTTATCTCTTCTACCTCTAAGTTTAATCTCTCCATTTACTCGGATGCTAATTAAGGGAGTTGCCTTGACACTAGACGCTCAAGTACTGGTTATTGTGCATTCTTGGGAGATTCTCTAATCCCATTTAAAAGCAAGAAGCAATCAATAGTGTCTCGAAGTTCAACAGAGGCAGAGTATTGGTCTATGGCTAATGCTAGTTGTGAAGTAGTTTGGCTAATTGGGCTGCTCAAATTCACGAGAATTCAAATTAGTTCTGCCATGTTGTTCTGTGACAACAATTTGACGATACATATGGCAACAAAACCTACCTTTCATGAACAATCGAAGCATGTGGAGATCGATCATCACTTTATAAAGAAGAAAGTAGAAGGTGGTTTCATCAGGTTGGTTCATATTCCCCCAAGCACCAGCTTGCTAACATCTTAATCAAGGCTATTCCTCCACCTCAATTTGGGTTCCTTATGTCCAAGTTGAGAATATACAATTTGTCTACTCCAATTTGAGGGGAAATGTTAGCAATAAGATATTTATCTTTAGCAACCAAATATAATTAGTCAAATTAGTTTATGAATTAACTTCATTCAGTTAGGAATGAGTTAGTTATTTCTTGCACTACATGGTTTGCTACCAAAAGAGCCAACACCCTTGTATATAAACTCAATTATGCAATATAATGAAATTAGTTTTCTCATTCCAATCATTCTCATAAGATCATTATTCTCTCTGATTCAATATACGCTACACATAAATTTTTTCATATTGATAGAACACAAAAAATTTTGCTGTAACACAAACTTATCGATATAGTATAAAAAATTTTGCGCATACCACATAAATTTTTGTAGGTGAGTCAATGTTTTGGCTGCTGGTCTTCCAAAATTGCATACTAAAATTTCTATGCTATGTACTAAAATTTTGATATTATACACCAAAATTTATATGTTGTACTAATTGAGTGTCAATATTTTGGACATATAATTCTTTAAAAAAAATTTGTGTTGTACATCAAAATTTTTATGTTATACATCTAAATTTTTGAATTGTACGTATTTTATTAGTTAGTTTCAATGTTTTGAAAATATATATTTTTTTTAATTTTTGTGATGTATACTAAAATAGCAATAGATTGACCAATATATAGTAGTAACCAATACTAAAGATATTATCAGAGTCATATGTACCTATCTAATAAAAGAGATCAATGAAAAATGTGATAAAAAATTTTCATTGAAATTGTTACTTAAATAATTTTTTTATTAGCAATAATGTAAATTTAATTGTAATTAATTTAGAGAGAAAGATAAAGAAGAAGAATGAGAGAGGGAGTTTGTTAATTTTGGAAACTAAGAAATTTTTTTATTTTAATTATAATAAAAATATATGGTGACACGTTTTGATTTGTCAAATTACTAATATAAAATATAAATTATATATAGAGTAAAAATAGTAGAGAGAAATAGAAAAATAGAGAGAGGTAGATAAGAGAATTTAAGAAGAGAGTTTATTAATTTTGAAAAAAATTATTTTCTCTCAATTTTAATAAGAGAGTGTCATGTGACACATTTGATTGTTAAATTAGATAATAATATATGATGCATAATATAGGTATATTTGAATTTCAATTTTAATTTTAATGCAATTAAAGAATGTCATGCTGCACATTTTGATTGTCAAATTAGTAATTAGTCATTGATATTGATAATGATATATAAAATAGATAGTGGTTGAAAGAATGAGAGAAATAGAGAAAGAAAGAGGGAGGAGGGAAGAACTCTTTAATTTTGGAGGGAACGATTTGATTTCAATTGCAATGAGGGAGTGACATGTGGCACATTTTGGTTGTAAAATTAGTAAAGAAGAGGCAAAAATTCTTTAATTTTGGAAGAAAAGATTTAATTTCAATTACAATAAGAGAGTGACATATGACACATTTTGGTTGTAAATTTAGTAAGAAGGAGAAGAGAATTCTTTAATTTTGGAGGAAAATATTTTATTCCAATTATAATAAAAAAATAACATGTGACACATTTTGATTGTAAAATTAGAGATATATAATAGATAAATAGATATAATAGATAGATAATAAAAATCATTGAATTAAGATAAATGGATTGATCTATAATAGGATCAGATTGCTAAATATATCTAAGCCTTAATTTAATTTTAAAATCAAACAAATCAATTCAAGTTTTAAATTTAAATTTATATATAGTTTACTTTTTTTGGCGGGTGTATTAAATAACCACTGAAAAGATAACAATTCCCAGCAAATGTGAAACTGATGCTATTGTAATCTCTATACTTCTGTTGGATTGAATTCCGACGGTAACTTAAACCTATATCTTGGTGTTTTATTATTCTGTGCAATTTGAAAGTAGTATGCTTTGATAGAACGTGGCAATTCAAGACAGGAGATTCCTTGCTGTTTTTTGGAAGGCTGTTGTTGCAACTTGCAATTTAAAAGATGTATGCTTTGATGTAACGTGCCAATTGAAAAGGGGAGGTTTCTTGCTGTTTCTTTGGAGACTATGATGCTGCAACCTGCAAAAAAGCTATAATAAATTAAAGCATTGCATACTCTTCGTGCATGTTTGCAGAATTTTGGTCTCATTATAAGAACGTTGAATTTTCAAATATATATATCACAAAATAAAATCTCAAAACAACTACCTTAAATAAACTAATCCTAAAATTTTGAACAATAAAAAAATTTGAAATATTATTTCATTTTCAAAATTCAAATTTAAAAATTGTTTAATAGGCTAACATATTTACAATTTACCCCTTAATTCGGGAGATTTTTACTGAAATAAAATAAAAAAAAATATTATTTTTCAAAAATCTATTTTTTAATTTTAATTTTTTAAATATGATTTTTTTTATGTAAAGCATGTTCGCTATATCTCTGGTGAATTCTATCATTTTTATAGAGTTCGGCTGATACCGGCGAACTTCACTTCAAATTCCAAAAAAATGCAAAACTCAAATTCTTAAGCTTTACAATGGACAATAGTAACCATTATCATCATCTCCAAAGTACATAGGAATACACAATACACAGAAATAAGTCATATTTTTATTAGAGAAATAATAGTTTTTTAAATTTATAATGAGAAAAAATCCTTGTTAAATATGGCTTATTCCCATGTATCTGTGTTTGTCATTGCCGCTAGAAATGTTGAATAAGGTATAGTTGTTGTCGGTGTATTTTGATGTACTCCTATATACTCTTGGAGACGATGATAATGGATTATAAATTTATGCAAACTTTATAAATATTATAGAGTTCACCGGGAGTACGGCGGACTCGCTCTAAATAAAAAAAATCGTATTTGGCAAATTAAAGTTGAAAATACAGATATATAGAAATAATTATTTGTTATTAAAATTCAGACTCACGTGCAAACAAAATAAGCAAATGCATATTATGTATATAAAAAATATATATTTAACGTTTAATTTTGATACTGATAAAATGGTTTATATATTTTATTAACATAATGATATGTAATTATATACATTTAAAATTATTTTAGATTAACAATTTATCAAAATTAAATTTTATCTCTTACAAATATAAAAAAAATTAGTGACAAATCATACTATTTAAATGATCTTCATTCACTTTTATAACTAAATTTTATAGGCAACCTAAATAACTTGAATAGTGATTAATTTTATGTTTATAAAACATTTGATTATTTTGTTCTCAAAATTTTAATTATTTTTATTCTTTGATGATAAGGAGTCTGTCTCTATTATAACTCGTCATAAGAGAAAGACAGTCATCCTATCTTTTTCATAAATGAGGCATATGCTAGATTTTAAAGAATATGGGTGGATATCTGTAAAATATACTCCGACGTTTAAATCAGTAATAATTTAAAGAACAGAATGAGAGTAGCTCAAGTGAGTATTAAATTTTTAGATGTAGTTGAGTTTGTACGAAATATTATCATATTTATTACTAATGACCTGTGATTGAGTTTGTACAAAATATTATCATATTTTTGAGTTATGGGTCGAGTTATAACTTCTTTGGGCCGAGATATAAGTGTCATTGATCGAGTTATCGTTAATAGATTCTATTTATTTGACTTTTTCTCTGAATAATAAGGGCAACTACAAAATAATATGGAATAGATCAGATTGTAACGGTTAAATTATAGGTACAATGGCCGAGTTATAAGTATAACGCCAAATTATCACTACAAAAAAAATATGTTTTAGCGACAAATTTTTAGTGTCAATAACATAATGGCCCCTAATTCTTTAATTTAAGTTATGTTTTTGCGATAATTATATATTTGTCATTATTACTATATGTTATAGTAGTCATTATTACTATTGCCAGAAAATTATTATCTTTTTTATTTGTATTTTTATTTTTCTAAATTATTATAACAGCCATTACCATTATTGCCGCTAAACTTTTGTTATCAATTTTTTTTAATATCTTACCCTAAATCAAATTGAAAAGTGGAAAGAGAGAGAAGAGTTGAAAAAGAAAGAAAAATATCGCACTAGGTTAGTTCGCGTAACTTCCTTCCATCGCTGATCACCACCGCTGTAACCGTTGTCATCGTTGACAGCCGCCGTCCATCATCCTACTCCTTCGTAGAATATTTTTCTTTTTATTTTTAATTGTAATTAACTGTATTTTGTTTGGTTTAAATACTCAGAAACCTGTGATTCTCTTTGTGTTATTACTTTTACGTTATTTGCTTGCTTGATCCTAAAATCGAAGTTGAAATCGAAGCTCTCTCTGTTTCTCGATCGATTGATCTTCCAATCACTCTTCGTGTTTTGCACTCTAGCTAGGGTTCTTCCTTTCTTTGTTTACCTTTTTCTTATTGTTACGCACTTTCCGTTTTCTCTCTTTTCTTGCTCAGAGAATTCGCATTTGTGTTATTCTTTGATATTTATTATTATTACTATTTCAAATTTTTAGTAGTTTTTAAAATCTACATCTACAACAGCTGGAATATGTAAATACATCGAAATCTGTGACGGAAAAAAATGTCGGTAAAGAATTTCTCAATAAAACTGCGTTGCAAGTATATATCTAAACCGACAATTAAACCTCAATCAACGTTTAATTTGTTTGTCACTTAAGCAAACCCAATAAAATTAACCAAAGTATTTAAACCTCAGGTCGTCTCTCAAAGAATTGTATGAAAGTGTATTTATTATTGGTTATAATGTACTTCATTTTGGGATTTTGAAATAAGAAATAAGAAAGTAAAATGGCAAGAAAATAAACTAATAACTAAGAAAGCTCGTAGCAAGGAAAGAGAATTAGAAGTCCTATCCTCGTTATCATCGTCAATTGTGATGGTAAATGTAAATTGCTTTCACTTATTAGTTAACCTCTAACCAATGAAGCAAAGTCAAGTGCATACAATCAACTTGAGTTCACAAGTCCTAGTCAACTCATAGTGAGAGACTAGATTTAGTGAAGTTCAAGCTAACCGGCAATATTCAATTACCAATCAATAAGAGACTTTGACAATTCAAGAGTCTCCAAATCATCAACCCAGGCCAAGAATACAAAAATCTATTTTAAAATTCGACCAAGCATTTTATCAAACACTTGGAATGCACAGAATAAAAGCATATAAAATTAATAAGAGATAGTAAAATCTAAGACTAATAAATGCAAGGAATCAATAACCAACAATTAAAGAAAGAAGCCATAAACATGAAACACTTCTAATTGCATTAAAAGAGAATTAAATCTAACAAGAAGCGTTCATAAACTAAATTGAAAAAATAAAGAAATCAACAAGAGAAGATAAAGTAATATACTAGAACAATAAAAGGTAGAAGAAAACTAAATTAAAGCAAGATAAAATTCTGAAGCTAAGAAAAAGTAAGACTAAAAACCCTAAAACCTAGAGAGAGGAGAGAGCCTCTCTGTCTAAAAATCTACATCTAAAACCTAAAGTGTGAATGAATGAATAGTGAATTCCCTGTACAACTCTACTCCCCAACCTCTTGTCTTCATTTTTGGGCCTGAAACTGGATCAAAAGCAGTCCAAAAATTGCCCCCAGCGAATTCTCTTTACTGAGACACGTGACGCTTGTCACGCGTACGCGTCAGCCACGTGTATGCGTCGCTTGGATGAATTCCTGGTCACGCGTAGGCATCAGCCACGCGTGCACGTCATTTGGTTATGGCTTGGTCACGTGTACGCGTCAGCCATGCATACGCGTGGACACCAGCTTCTCAAAACTTCAATTTATTGTGTTCCTTTCACTTTTGCATATTTCCTTTCCATCCTTTATGCCATTCCTGCCCTATAAAACATGAAATCACTTAACAGACATATCACGGCATCGAATGGTAATAAAAGAAAATTAAAAATTAGTAATTTAAAGACCTAAAAAGCATGTTTTCAATTACAGCACAAGATTTAGAAGAAAACTTAAAAACATGCAAATTATATGAATAAGTGGGAGAATAATTGACAAAATCCACTCAATTCAATACAAAATAAACTATAAAATAGTGGTTTATCAATCTGGCACGTGTTGTTTCCTCTGAAACGAATTGGATCGAAGATATTATCTGTTGCGTGAATTTGCTATTACGGCTAGTAATTTCTCAGCTCATGATGGTTGTTGAAATTGTTGCCTTTTTTTTCTTTGTGCGGGGGAAATTAGATTTTAAAGTTGCCGGGGAATCATGCTCGGTATCATAAGGCGGAGGGTTTCTTCTAGTAGCCCATATCCCTTGGTGAGTTTTTCTCTTACTAATCTCTTATGATGAAATTTCAAATTCAATGGAGACATGGAGGGAAATGTGAAGGTAGTTGATCCGTTGATATTTTAAGTGAAACCTGATGTTATTTTTTTTATTTTTTCAGCTTTTAAGCCAGTCAGCGCGAAAATTCTGCTCTGGCCCCTCAGCTCCTACCAGAGTTTCCTCCATTGTTGAAAAGGAGGTAATCTTTATCCCTCATATTGAGAATCGTGTATATGTGTGGTTCTGTGATTCTTGGACAGTTTGAACTGTGAATTAGATCATAGTTGCTTCTCTGTAAGATTGGTTCTCTTCTCTGTTCTTTGAATTTTGTCCAAAATATGATTGGATATACAAATTTTTTTATTACAATTCTAATATAAGAAGTAGATGAAATGGAAGATTCCAAGTTCAAATTAAATGGAGGTTTTAGACTTAGTTGATTTAGCAAACTTTAGTGAAACTAGATTAATTGTTTTAGAGAAAAGGGATCTTTGGGAAACATTATGGTCATGCTTTTGAGGTAAACTTCCTTTTCTTTCAAAAAAGAAAATATTTTCCTAACAGCTCTCTAAAAATGCTCTGAAAAGTTTATTGACTATATACACTTATTTGTATGCAGGCATTCAAGATAATTGTGACTGATCCATGTAAATAAAACTATAGAAGTACCTGCCATGTAAATCACACTGGTAAATATCTGAAGCTTTAATTTTTTCCATCAAAAATCCCATTCAAGTATTTATTTTCATGCTACCACATGCTCTTCTAAAACCTACACACATCAAACTTTCATTTTTAAGTAAATCCATGCTTTCTATTGTCACTCTTCATTAATATCTTTTTAGTGTGTATTTGGTTCTGATTTTGTAAAATCTTTGTTTTGTAGTTTCTCTACAGAGAGAAATTCGGTAAGTCCATATTTCCATAAGAAATTAGCTGTGGCTGCCACATCCTAATCATACCTGTTGGTATATATATACAAGTTTGAAACATAATAGGATGCATAAAATTAGTGATAGAATAGGAAACTAAGAAGCTTATTGGTGTTCAGTACGTAGGTTCCTGTGGCTTGGTAGTTCATTAGATCACATAATGAAAGAACCATTTGACTAGTTAGTTAGAGTAGTTGTAGTGTGGTATACTATTTCATAGTTTGTGATTATAGAGAATGTTACCATTAAATCTAACTTTATTTTTGTGTCTAACAGCAACTTGAAGAAATTTAGCCTATATTATAAGAAGATAAAATAACCAGCATTCATTACAAGTTATTAGTAGAAGTATTCAGATTGTTATAGTTTCGTGAAATTTTCAATTAGGTCCCTATATTTTTTTTTCTTTTAATTGGGTTCCTACACCAATTTTTTTTTCAATTGAGTCCCTACACTTTTTTTTCCTTTTATTTGAGTCCCTACACCAATTTTTTCTTTTTAGTTGGGTCCCTATACAATTATGCCAATTACTACTAAGAGGGACCTAATTGAAAAAAAAAAATTGATGTAAGGACCCAATTAAAAAGAAAAAAGTTATAAGAACCTAATTGAAAATTTCGTGAAACTATAGGGACCAAAAGAGTAATTAAACCAAATGCTTCACTTACTAGATAAAGGAAATGGTGTAATATAGTCATCCCAGGAAGCAACTATGAAACTAGATAAAGGAAATGGTGTCTGTTTCTCCTTTGAATTTCATGTTGTTGTGCTTAATCATGTTGATTCATTGTTAATTGACTCATTATTGTGCATTATTATTTAATTATTGATAGATGATAAGTATAGTGGGGAAAGCTAGCAGCAGCAAGCGGCGTTAGGCACATGCCATATATACATTAAGGCAATTCCAATATAAGAACTATTAGGTGGTTCATTTTAATAATTCACTAACAGTTGGTACGTAAACTAAGTTCCTTTTTAATTATTTATTTAGTTCTGTTTTTTCTTTAGCAGTACTTGAACTTAAGATTAACCAAGGGATATTTTTCTGTTGTGTGCAAGTTTTGGACTCAACGTTGATCCTCGAGCTCAAGTATGTGTCTTCTAACATGATATATATGCTTACAAATATTATTTTGTATGTGATCCAAATGGTGTAATTGTGATTATATGCTTAATAATTGATAATTGTTTCTTTCAAGTTTAAAAAGGAAAGTGATGATGCTCTGAGTACCTAACTTATACTGGTGATTACTTAATCTTTAGTCCAGTCTTGTTCATTATGGTAGCATTTAGTAGAGAGACAGAGACTAAGAGACAGAGACCGAAATAAATTTCAGTATTCTATTTGATACAAAGTGAGAGACAGAAATTGAAACAAGAATAAAATTCTAATTTAATTTGCACAAAGGATAAAATTGGAATTAATTAATTGAAATGAGAGTATTTTAGGTATAAAATATTATTAAAATTTCAGTATCCGTCTCTAAAAATTTCAGTCCCTGTGTCCCTACTTTTTGGAGGTACTGGAATACTGAAATTTTAGGGATAGAGACAGAAATTTTAGTATCAGTCTCTGAACCAACAAACATGATATTGTGTCTCAGTCTCTCGGTCTCTGTCTCAATACCTCAAAACAAACGCTACCTATACGAGCCCTGTATGAGTGAATTGGAAAGTACCTCATATTTTGTTTGTTTTACTTTTTATTTCTTTTTTTAAGGTGAAACACTATCTTAGTCTAATTTATCCCTTGCATGCAATTACCTCGGGATGCCATTTATTTTATTTTTATTCTTTTCTTCATTCACTTCTTGCTTTTTGTTTCAATTATGTTTTTGTAAGAACTTTGTTTTGAATGCACATGATAGATAACTCATTCTAGCAATGTCTCTTCTCACCTGTGAGGAAAAGTACTGGCAAGCATTGAGACTATAAACTGCTTTCTACTATTTCTTTTGTATGCTGGTACTGCCTGATGGTACTTTTTCATGATAATAGATGTGATTCTTTTAACTCGTACTATTTCTGAGCTTGCATTGAAGGCCAAAAGCATTTAGTCTTTGTTATAAACAACATTGATAGACAACTAGAACTAGATTCATTGGAATATTTGTTCACTGAAATCATATAAGAATAGAAGTCATTACAAATCTAATTTTTAATAATTCTAATAGAAAACTTCTTGCAGGTGTGTGACTTTTGATCAAAGACTTATCCACAAGGAAGTTTGAAAAGTGAAGAAAACAACATGCTCTATCATTGTTCTTCTCGAAATTTTGTGATAGGTTTTAGTATCATTGTAAATGTTAATGCTTGAAACTCAAATATTATATGCAATCACATCTTATTATAGCTTTGCAATCACAAGATATTTTCTTGGATGTTACTATTGTAATTTTCTACATTTTAAAACATACTTCTTAGATTAGATATGTAGACTTATTATTGCTATTGTGTTTAATAAAATATTTCATTTTGTAGTAATTAATTTGAATATATTTATATTATGTGAAAATAATAATAATTGTCTTAAAAAATAATTTGAGATTTTAGAAAACAAATAGGTTGTTAGCTCTAATAAAATGAGTATAATATAATTAAAAAATGACTTAAGGTTTTAGCGACAATAACAATAACAACTAAAAGTGAATAATATTATAAACTTAGAATTATTTTTAGTGGCCATATAAATTACCAAAAAAATGGTCACAAAAAGTTATAACTTTTAGCGGTCATTAAAAAGGTCTTTACCGGCCATTGTATAATTGCCGCAAAAAATTATAACTTTTAGCGGCCATTAAAAAGGTCTTTATCGGCAAATGGATAATTGCCACTGAAACCTTTTAGCGACAAAGTATAAGACGGCTAATGTCTATTTGCTAGTAAATATATTAGTGGCTATTTTTATTGCTGCTAAAAACAAAATAAATTACCGCTAAAAGCAAAATAAATGGCCCTTAAGCACCAGCTTGCTAACATCTTAACCAAGGCTATTCCTCCACCTCAGTTTTGGTTCTTTATGTCCAAGTTGAGAACATACAATTTGTATGCTCCAATTTGAGGAGGAATGTTAGCAATAAGATATTTATCTTTAGCAACCAAATATAACTAGTCAAATTAGTTTATGAATTAACTGCATTAAGTTAGAATCAATTAGGAATGAGTTAGTTATTTTTTGCACTACATGATTTGCTACCTAAGGAGCCAGCACCCCTTATATATAAACCCAATTATACAATATAATGAAACTAATCTCCTTATTCCAATCATTCTCACAAGATCATTATTCTCTTTGATTCAATATATACTACACATAAATTTTTCAGAAAAACAAATAGGTTCCTAATCTTTTTTTCGCGAATATTTTCGTCTTCGAAGAACGGAAAACTTTGACGTGGCAAACGTGGAACTGACCTATCCGTAACGAGTTGACACGTGGCTATGAACTTTTGGAAAAAGGACAAATTAATCCCTAGGCATGAAAACGATGCCGTTTCGCTACCTTCTTTGGAGTCACTACCTTCTTTTTACCTTTTATACTTTTTTTCTCTTGCCACCAGCAACCCCGCCATTGCTATCAGTTTTCGTACTGTCGCTCTCAATTCCAGGTGGTGGAGGTTTATACAACACGTCTTCCGTGCTTTCGTACCCGTTATTTGAGGAAGAGGATGTCTTCAGTTCCTCTAAACTTTCATCTACCTCCACTACAGTATCTCTGTCCTGGACAGCATCATCAACAACCTCGGGATCATCAACAGGGTGGTCAAAGTATATATGAAACTTAGCCTTCTGTTGGTTCTTCATTATGTTTTCTCCCATTGCATTGATTCTTACATCCCCAGTTAATATGTTCAGCCCGGATTCAATGTCAGTGCTTGTTGGATCATACCATTATACTGCCTTGTATGACTGGTATCCCAAGCCCTTAAACAATCACAAGGTCTCCGAAATTCACAAAGTCCAGGTCCATCTCAGGGAACCTCTCTTCCTTTCCATTTTGATAAACCAGGGATCCATCACTTGCTCTGACAAAGTTACCTCCATGGTGAAAAATCGGCACCACAAAAACATCAACCATCTGAAATGAATCCATGAACAACTACGTGTAAATTCAAAAAACAAAAATACAAATTATGAATGAAACACCATTGCCCTAGTACAATCCCTCCCTCTAATCCTACACACGACAATTTATAAACCTTTTTTATAGTTCATTCCACCATTGTTACCCACACGGTAAATATGCACACACTATGCCTTCACAACTAGTTCACTCATGAATAACTGAAACTTCATCGTTAAACAAGGCGATCTTACCTTCTGACGAAGACAGCAACCACGATCTCAGCGCAACCTTCTTCTTAGCCTTCGATACCAACTTCAACCCCGCACCGATTGCTCTTCTATGTGTTGTAATTTTTGGAGGGAGAAACAGAGATGAGGGAGTTTAATCGTTTCTTTGCTTAGGATTTTCAGTAATTCTGTAACTCAAGTATGGGTCTTCTGGGTATTGCATAAGGGGATTAAAGTGTGTTTGGAGGGGAGGTAGCGAAACGGCGTCGTTTTCATGCCTGGGACTAATTTGTCCTGTTTCCAAAAGCTCATAGCCACGTGTCAACCCGTTACGGACAGGTCAGCTCCACGTTTGTCACATTAGAGTTTTCCGTTGGCCGAATTCAACGGAAAGGTTAATTTGTCTATGTTTTACACGGGTCAGGGACAGGAATGTATTTTTCATTCTTCGAGGATGAAAATGTCCGCGGGAAAAAAGATCAGGGACCAATTTGTCATTTTCTCTAAATTTTTTCATATTGATAGAACACAAATTTTTTGGTTGCCCACGGTATCCCCCAACCCGACAGGTCAAGGACTAATCCGTCGTGGATCTGAGCGCCATTTAAGGGTCTGCCGCTGGCCAATAGGTTGATGCACACAAAATATTTTGCTGTAACACAAACTTATCAATATACTATAGAAAATTTTGCACATATTACATAAATTTTTGTAGGTGAGTCAATGTTCTTGGCTACCAGTCTTCCAAAACTACATACTAAAATTTCTGTGCTATGCACTAAAATTTCAATATTATACACCAAAATTTATATGTTATACTAATTGGGTGTTAATATTTTGGACATATAATTTTTCAAAAAATATTTGTATTGTATATCAAAATTTTTATGGTATACATCTAAATTTTTGAATTATGCGTATTTTATTAGTTGGTTTCAATGTTTTGAAAAATTTCTTTTTTTTTTTTGAATTTTTGTGATGTATACTAAAATACTAATATATAGTAGTAAATTTCATATTATTGCTAATAAAAATTTATCTAAATAATAAAAATCATTGAATTAAAATAAATGGATCCATCCATAATAAGATCAAATTGCTAAATATATCTAAGCCTTAACCTAATCTTAAAATCAAACAAATTAATTCAAATTTTAAATTTAAATTTATATATAGTTTACTTTTTTTGGCGGGTGTATTAAATAACCGCCGAATAAATAACAATTCCTATCAAATGTGAATCTGACGCTATTGTAATCTCTGATTCTCTGTACTTTTATTGGATTGAAACGTAACTCAAACCTATATCTTGGTGTTTTATTATTCTGTACAATTTGAAACTGGTATGGTTTAATGGAACGTGGCAATTCAAGACAGGAGATTCTTTACTGTTTCTTTGGAAGCTGTGTTGCTGCAACTTGCAATTTGAAAGATGTATGCTTTGATGTAACGTGCCAATTGAAGAGGGGAGGTTCCTTGCTGTTTTTTTGGAGGCTATGATGCTGCAACCTGCAAAAAAGCTATAATAAATTAAAGCATTGCATACTGTTCGTGCATGTTTGCAGAATTTTAGCCTCATGATAAGAACGTTGAATTTCTAAACATATATGTATGTAATGACAAATGTTATTAAAATTCAGACTCACGTGCAAACAAAATAAGCAAATGCATATTATGTATATAAAAAATATATATTTAACGT
Source organism: Arachis ipaensis (assembly GCF_000816755.2). Classification (NCBI taxonomy): domain Eukaryota; kingdom Viridiplantae; phylum Streptophyta; class Magnoliopsida; order Fabales; family Fabaceae; genus Arachis; species Arachis ipaensis. Next base: position 118,803,474 of record NC_029791.2, on the reverse strand, counting down.
TTAATTTTGATACTGATAAAATGGTTTATATATTTTATTAACATAATG
>NC_029791.2:118802719-118803328 GCF_000816755.2 Arachis ipaensis | reverse complement strand
CCGTGTATTAAAATTAAATTTTTTTTGTTACAAATATAAAAAAAATTAGTGACAAATCATACTATTTAAATGATCTTCATTTATTTTTATAACTAAATTTTATAGGCAACATAAATAATATGAATAGTGATTAATTTTATGTTTATAAAATATTTGATTATTTTGTTCTAAAAAAAATTAATTATTTTTATTCTTTGGTGATAAAGAGTCTGCTCTGATATAACTGGTCACAAAAGAAAGAACGTGGTCCTATCTTCTTCGTAAATGAGGTATACGCTAAATTTCAAAGAACATAAGTGGATACTTACAAAAGGTACTCTGCGTAAGTTATTAGTAATAATTTAAAGAACATCATGAGAGTAGTTCAAGTGAGTATTAAATTTTTAGATATGATTGAATTTGTACGAAATATTATCATGTTTGTTACTAATGACCTGTGATTGAGTTTGTACAAAATATTATAATGTTTTTAAGTTATTGGCTGAGTTATAGTTTTTTATGGTTTATGAGTCATAAAACTTCTAATATTCTTTTGATTTAATTTTTGAACTATAGTCTATAGTATAATTATAGGGAGCAGATCAATTTTCTTATAAAATTTTGACTATT
>NC_029791.2:118793899-118802706 GCF_000816755.2 Arachis ipaensis | reverse complement strand
AATTTAATTTATTTTTAATGTTATTTTATACTAATGACTAAATTTAGTATACACGTAATATGATTATTTATTTTATGGCTAAATTTTCCTATTCATATAGTTTAAGAAAAAAAACATATTTGATAAAAGTTGAGGCTGCTATTGAAACCGCATGTTATTGTTGCGATCTCACCACAGCCGCTAGCATTATATGTATGTTGCAATGTTGCAACATGAAAAGGGTATTATTAGGACTATTAGATTGAAAATCAAAATAAACAACTTATTATTATTATAAAAAAAATATCTATTCTTGAATGATTAAGTGGAAACTTTTACTTTGATTTATTCTATTGTATTATCATTCACCAGTGTATCTCAAGGAGCAAAGTTGGAATCATGAGACGACAAAAACACATTAAACATGAAAAATGGTGGACAAAAACACATTAAACATAAAAACGGTGGCACTAAGCATGCATGCATGCATCTAAATAGACGGCTAATATTATATATTCATTAAAGTGATTTAAATGTGAATGTTAAAATTGACTACTTTTTGAATTGCACATATAATGTGATGTTGTAATGTATTATTTTTCATGGATTTGAGAAGTGGATTAAATCTGCTTCTTCAATTAAGTTAGAAATTGGCTATTAAATTAGTTCAAATTAAAAAAAAAAAAAAAAAAGTAAAAATGAGTAGATTAGTTGCATTGATTATGTTCTTGTTGTTAAAGGGTCTATTCAAAGTATAATTTCTTGTAGAAGAGATGTTATTTTGTCTTCTCCACAAATGAACTACATAATACTCCAAAAAATATTAGATGGATGGATATCTGTAAAAGTACTCAAGTCGGTAATAATTAAAAAAAAAAGACTTGAGTGAATATTAAATTTTTATATATCTTTTACTTTGATCTAATATTATTTTATAGGGATAAGTATTGTTTTGGTTCTTAACGTGGTAAAAGATTTGATAGTTTCAAAACGTTTGGACCATTAAATGGTCCCATAACAAAACATATTTTTTAAATTTTTTAATAACTGATAAATAGTCTTTATCTAATTTTAATTACAAATTAATTTCATATATTTTATTTAATCATAAAAACTATTTTTTTATTTTATAAATTATTATTTTATCATTAATCTATTATGTTTATTAACAATCAAAAACAAAAACAATAACGAATTAGATCTTCCATTGATCGTAATAAACTTTTTGGCTATTCCAATCGATTAAAAGATTATACACTACAAGAAAAAAGAGCTATTTTAACATGATTTTTTTTAACAGCCATAGTTAAGTGTAAAAATTAATATATATTTTTGACAAATATCACAAATGTCAAATTTTCTATATTTTTTGATGAATAATTTGATTGTAGAAAATTACTCCTCAATTTTGACACTCATTTGTTTTCAACTTACTCCATTATTCCTTTTCTTCGTTGAGTTCCGTCAATTTTAGCATCACACTGCTCTCAGTTTGAGATCATACTACTTATTCTTCATCTTCAAAATCTCAGCTTCAATTTCAAGATCTCATCTCATTCTTTGTTAAAAATTTTTGTTGAGATATTTTTATGGTCAATAAATGTCAAAATAAATAGTATTTTTTACGGTTAATAAGTATCACAAAAAATATATTCTCAAATTTTTCTAACAAATTATTTTTTATGGCTAATATTTATCAAAATAAGATTTAAATTTTTTTTATAATTACTTATATGTTAAAATAGTTAAAATAGTGTCAAATATTATTTTTTTTGTCGAATTTTAAATTTTTTTGACACATAATAATTCTAAAAAATAGTCTATATTGTTGTAGTGATATTTGATCCATGACGTTCATCCAGGACTGTGAAATCGTGTTTCTTTAAAAATCAATCGATTGGATTATCAAAACAATCGATTGAATTTCAGGTTTTCCATAACTCAATCGATTGGACTACAGGTTGTTATCACAAAACAATCAATTAAAAATTGCAAGGCAGCATGGTTTTCACAAAAAGCAATCGATTGGTCATATTACCCAATCGATTGAACGATGATTAAAATGTGGATTTTTAATAATTCAATCAATTGCTTATACTACCCAATTGATTGAATGCTTCAAAACAACCTGAGGTCTCACAATTCAATCGATTGGTTGTATTACCCAATCGATTGAAGTCGTCAAAACAATATGGATTTGCATATCTAGAACTTGATATTAATGGAAAGAATTGAAGCTGATCCTAATCCACTAAGAATTGCATCTTGTCCGTCTTTTAGTTTTAGCTATATTCAGATCTTAGAACTGTGATATCAATTTTGCATTCTTATAACATTGTCTTCTTGAGCTTATTCACTTGAGCATGTGAACGTGATTGACTGCATAAATGAATGAGACTCCAAACTTTCAGTCTTCTTTAGGGTAATTGGTTATGCATTCTCTCTTTTGGATAAATAATAATATATTATACGTATTTGAAAAGACTTGTGACTTTTTGTGCCTAGGAATTGTAAGTGATGGTTAATCAATTTTATATGTCTTTTATGTATCATTTACTGGGTAGCACAACCAATCGATTGAATTCGGCAAATCCATATTGTTTTGATGACTTCAATCGATTGGGTAACACAACCAATCGATTGAATTGTGAGAACTCAAGTTGTTTTGAAGCATTCAATCGATTGGGTAGTATAAGCAATCGATTGAATTATTAAACCCACATTTTAGTCATCGTTCAATCGATTGTTTTGTGATAACAACCTGTAGTCCAATCGTTTGAGTTATGGAAAACCTGTAATTCAATCGATTGTTTTGATAATCCAATCGATTGATTTTCAAAGAAACATGATTTCATAGTCCTAGACGAACGTCACGGATCAAATATAATCTTTTAATCGATTGGAATAGCCAAAAAATTTATTACGATCAATAGAAAATCTAATTCGTTATTGTTTTTATTTTTTATTGTTAATAAACATAATAGATTAATGATAAAATAATAATTTATAAAATAAAAAATAGTTTTTATGATTAAATAAAATAATGGGGTTAATTTGTAATTAAAATTAGATAAAGACTATTTATCAGTTATTAAAAAACTTAAAAAACATATTTTGTTATAGGACCATTTAATGGTCCAAACGTTCTGGGACCATCGAATCCGGTGCCCCCTAACGTTGAGGGTCAGAATCGAAACCGTCCCCAACGTATTCCATTTAGAATCATCCTTAACGTTTTTTTTCGTATTAAAATCGTCCTTTTAATTTTTTTGGACAAAAATACCCTCACCACTACCAGCACAATTACCTTCTCCTCCAGATTCAAAAAAAATTCATCAACAGAAATTACATATCAATCACAATATCAAATTCCAGATTCAGAATTTCAAGCAAAAATTCAAATCCAGTGTTTCATAGTAGACACAACAGAAAAACCATCAACAGAACACGAAATCAAAAAATTAGAAGCTGAATCATCAATCGAAATTCAAGATCAAGCAAAATTACAGACTGCGAATACAGAAATTACAACCTCAAGAATTCAACAATCTAATTCAACACCTCAACATCAGCTTTTAGCATCAAAACAACAATTCCATTTCTGCAATGGGAGATTCTGATTCAGGAATCAACCTACCTGAATGTCGAAACGCGACCTCTGAACGCCGACAATAGTACGTGGTGGGAACAGAACCAGCTGAGGAAGACGGACGCGGCGGTCGTAGGCGAAGCAGCTGCGAGAAAGACCGCGACGAACGACCCGGTGGCAGTAAGCGGCGCCTCCGCGATTTTTTTTTATAATTTTATAATTTTTTTATTTTAGGGGTAATTTAGGAATAAATTAAAAAAATTTATTAGAAAGGACGATTTTAAGTCAAAAATTACATCAGGGACGATTTCGATTCTGACCCTCAACGTTAGGGACCAAAACAATACTTATCCCTTATTTTATATAAACTTAATAGAGACTAAACATTTTGAATATGCTCAGTTAGCAAATCATAAATTACGGTTGTGATAAGAATCACAATATGGTTACCGTGATATTTTAAATATCTATATAACTATTTTATTGAATTGTTGGATGATGAGTATAATAGAGTCATCATGTTGTTGTGCTGAATATTATCATATTTTTGAGTTACGAATGAGTTATAATTTTTTTGGGCCAAGATATAAATTTCGTTGCATGAGTTATAGGTAATGATAATAGATCAAGACTTAATTTTTAAGTAATAAGTGACACTTACCGAATAATACGAGACGGACCAGATCATAAGTGGTGATTATTTATGAATCATAAAAATCTTAATGTTCTTTAATTTTGAACTAATCTCTAAATTATATTTTATAGCCACTAAATTTAGATCTAATTTCAATTAAATTTTGATTAAATTTTTAAACTTTTAAATATATAATTTGAGTGATTCCATGACTCAGTTCGGTTTGAGAACATTAATTATTTCTCTTAAATAGTAGTAAAACAATGTCAATAAATTGAGAAATTTTATTCTAGTTCTATCTAATCTACGTAACCAAAGCCATGGACAAAAACGAGAGTCACTGAAAACAAGTGTGGAAATTAAATGAGGAATAAGACTTTTTTTTATGGCGGCTAGCATTATTTTATGTTGTTTTGGTGAATTCAACGGTGAATAGCGGCAAAAAAATAAAAAATAAAACTATAAAAGGCTACTTAACTCAGATAGATGTTGCCGCCCCTATATAGTGACCCCTTTTTTTTTGTCAAGCGGTTTCTCATTAAATAGTGCACATAGAAACAAAGAAACAAAACGTGTTCAATTCATTTAGACAACATAGCCGCTTCATCAAGAATGAAAAGGAAAAATCTGGTATGAACTATGAAAGGTCAAGCCAACCCACTACTATATATAACTTTAGTGGGATTTTTAGTGATATTTGTACTTGATTTAACCCGAATTATGCTGCCCTTTAATTTTGTACCTCCAATAATAATATAGCTTTTGTGTCTAATCACATTATAATGGAACTAGTTAATTGTTTGATTATTATTATTATTATTTATACTCACAACACATGATCATGGTTTAAGATGTCCCACCAATCTTCAATTTGAAAAAAGTATCCAATTTCAATCAAAGAATAAGTTTTCCACAAGTCTATTGTTCGGTATCCGATTAGATTCTTAGGATAATTTACATAATTAAAATATTTTAATTAAAAATGTTATTTGTATACTAAAATTAGCTACTAATATATTTATGTATAAATACATGTATAATTTATTAATTTATTTTAAATGTGTATTTATATTTTAATATATATTTTATACTTGTAGTTGATTTTAGTGTATATGTAACATAATTGTTGAAATATTTGCAATCCAGTTTTACTCAAATATCATAAAACATATTGCACTATAAATTTGTCCTATTTTTTATTATGTAAAACGTGGATTTTGCTAATGAATTAAAGTTGCTCAGATTCATGGAAAAAAAAGCAACAATAAGGAAAAATTATTGATGAAATAGTAAATAAAAATTATTGATATAGCTTGTAAAGAATGTAAAGAATTGGTATTGAAGAACTCAATTACATATCTCAATCTATAATGGGCGCTTGGTGGTGGTTGCTGTTAAGAAGAAAAAAAAAAATCTCTTTTTTAATTAATAGTTGACTTAAAGAGTTTGATTTTCATTTTAAATAAAAATGAAGAATTTAAAAGTTTGAGTCAATTATCTTATCATTAGTTTAGGAGTGTGTTGCCGTTGGTACTTTCTTTTATAATATCATAGATTGTTTTTATTATGAGTTGTTTTGGGAGTTATATATTGGTTTTAATTTGTATGAGCCTATGAGGTAATATTTGTGTAATTTTGGAATTGACACTTTTTAAATGTTATTATTATGACTTATAAATTGTTGGATTTGTGGTTTAATTTGTGTATGATGACTAGGACTGAAAGTGAGCCGAGCTGAGCCGAGTTATACCAAATTCAAAGGCTCAAGCTCGGCTCACGAAAATTGAGCTTGGCTCACGGTTCAAGCTCGGCTCACTAAAAGCTCACGAGCTGGCTCGAGCTCACGAGCTGGCTCAAATAAGAGAAACATAGATACATAATCTATAATTTTATATCAATAAATTATAACTTATATATTTTTAAAAATATTTAAAAAGATCAATTTTATATATTATTTATCTATCAATAAATTATAAATTTTTTATTTATGTCTTATATTAAAATTATATGTAAAAAATAAATATAAATATTAAATAATTAAGATTGTTATAATATATATATATATATATATATATATATAATCGAGCCAGCTCACGAGTTAATGAGCTGAGCTTATCTAAACTTAAATTCGGCTCATTTAATTTATGAGCTCAATTTCAGGTTCAAGCTTGACTCACCAGCTCACGAGCTTAGCTTATCGAACTGTTAACGAGTCGAACTCGAGCTGGCTCATGAGTTAGCTTGACTCACTTTCAGCCCTAACGATGACAATGCTAACAGAATAGGTTACGAATTAAAAGTCTGTGTTGCTGTGTTCATGGGTAGAACGTGTATAAATAATTAAAAAATATTTAAAAGTAAAAAAATGATCAATTGAAAATGTTCTCGAATTGGGATAATAGCAAAGTATGCATAAAAATTTCTGTTTAAATTTTCTTACTTTGTGTTTTCTTCTATCTGAATATGTATTGTGTTTCTAAGACATATTTCAAACCTTAAAAAAAGTAAAGAAACTATTAATTAACGAAAATAAGATGAAATAGAATAAAAAGAAGAAAAAATGAAGAATGGATAAAACAAAAAAGATTTTCATCGTGACAGGATCGGACTTCGGAGTCCACGAGGTAATTGAGAAATCAACCGACTGGACCCAATAAGATTATCAAAGATTTTCAATGTTATTGACTAGGCTGTATAACTGTATATCGCTTAAGCAAATTACACAGCATCTCGTGTATTGTCAATGTAACATCCCTTTTCCCTTTAATAAGGTGAAAATTATATTTATTTTTAAGTTAATAATTAATAATTATTAAATAATAATTTAATTCAATATATTAAATTATTTAATAATTTTTAATTATAAATTTTATATAAAGATAATTATGTGTATCTGAATTTTTAACTTTTAATGATCACTACTTACTTTCTCTTTATATTTTTTGTTAGAGAAAAGAATAAATACGTCCCTGACCTTTTGTCTCGCGGATATTTTTGTTTCTGACCATTAAAAAATACTTTTAAGTCCCTGACCTTCACAAAACTTGGACGGATCAATTCCTGGCGGAAGCATTTGAACGAATCAGTCCCTGACGAAGGCATTTTGACTGAGGGACTGATCCGTCCAAATTTTGTGAAGGTCAAAAACTTAAAAGTATTTTTCAATAGTCAGAAACAAAAATGTCTGCGGGATAAAAGGTCAGGACCTATTTGTCCTTTTCTCTTTTTCTCTTTTTGTTATTATAGAAAGCACTAGAAGCTTTATTAGAAATTTAGAATGCAACCCACAACGACAACCAAATCATAGTACACCACGTAAGACATTTGTTTGTAAGACATTTATTTAAGGACAACGACAACAACGGTCGTGAGTCATGTTTACGTACCCCGTGGAACACAATAGCATAATCATTAGTTTTGCTTGATAATTAAATTGGTATATGCTTTTATTCGATTAAAGAAAACCTAATCATATATTAAAAACAATCATGCTAGATAATTAACTAAGATATTAATCAACAATAACTAATTATTAATTGAGTTGTAATAAAAAAAATCAAAATTAAATAAAAAAATATGTAAAATCTAACCCCAAAAAAAACATCTAAAATTAAATAAAAAATATTTAAAATCTAAAAAAAATCTAAAACTATTATAAAATAACATTTAAAATTTAATAAAAAACATTCAAAATCTAAACACAATAAAACTTTTTTAATTATGGTTAAAAAAATTTATCACTTTCGAATATTTTTTATACCTGAGTTTCAAATGTTTAATTTAAAGTGTTAAATATTTTTTTAAAAATATACAATAAAGATAAAAGTAAACTATTAAAAAAAAAGACATCATTTTAAATATTTTTTATTTAATTTTAGATGTTTTATTTTATTAAATTTTAAATATATTTTTTAGTAATTTTAGATAAATTTTTATATTCAGTATTTTGTTATAAAATTAATTAATTTATTAAAATGTTGACTTAAAAAAATATTACTTATCTAGAATTTTTCTTTCAACAATTAGTAGCAAGATAATAAGGAGCAAGCAGATGTGGAAATTGTGTGAGGCATTGAAGATGAGTGCTTAGTGCTTAGTAGCAACCACCGAACACCGAAAGCGAAGTGAAGCGGCACACACAGACACTGGACACAGCATTTGAATAAGAATAAGATACATTGCACCTTGACCTTTCTTCTCTCTATTTAAGCCTCTTATTCCTCTCACGCTTATCTATTGATCTTGACCGCTCCACACACATTATCGAAGAAAAACATGCTGCTTTCTCATTTTATATATATATTATTGAGGAATGCTATATATATATTATTGAGAAATGTTAGGGCCAGCAACTTTTGTGATTTGTAGTCATCAAATAGTTATCAATAATAATTTTAATGGTGTGAAATTAGTGTGAAATTTCATCCAATGGTTCACTTTCCTTTGCTGGTTACATGCTGGCCAGAATTTAACAAAATTGCTGGCCCTAGACTTTTCCTATATTATTTGATAGAAACTAAAGTGCGCAGAGATAATAGTTGAGAATTGTTAAATAATTTAATAAATGTGATTAAATTATTATTTTATAATTTTTATTATTTTGTT
>NC_029791.2:118793303-118793580 GCF_000816755.2 Arachis ipaensis | reverse complement strand
TAATTTTATTTTATTATTTTTCTTACAAATTTCCTTTTTGCCGCCAAATGATAGTGTCTACTGCGCAATAATGTGCTAAACGGTTTTAGAATAATGTAGGAGAGTATAAATGTTGAGTTGAAAACAATTATTTGATGTATGTGTCTATACTACACTAATAAAGTAATAATATAACGAATTATTCATTGTTTCTTAGCTTGATCTTATCAGTTCCAGTGTATTTTAATTTTTCTTGTTTTGATTACAAGTGATTAAATAGTTTGAAACATGAATGTAA
>NC_029791.2:118792726-118793272 GCF_000816755.2 Arachis ipaensis | reverse complement strand
AATTTTATTAAAAGAATTATTTTTCAATAATATTGTAAGAAATTATTAACGATATATTCTTAGTAAAATCGTAATATTATGTTTCATTTGATACATCATTTATGATATAAAACTAATTTGAAAAATTAACATATTAGGTATACTAAATTGGAAATTATCAAAAGTTTAAATGGAGAATTAGTTTTATAATTAAAAGAAGATAATTCCTGAGTAACACCATAAAAATGAGTAAAAAATAATAACAGATTTACCAAAAGGAATTGATTACAATTTTTAATGATTAAAAAGTAATGAAAACAGAAAATAAAAAGTCTTCGGTGCAAGCATTTTATCACTTAGAAAAGGTAAAATACTTTTTGTCCTATTTTAATTTTTTACTCAAAATTAATTTTTCTTCTTCAAAAAATACTTTTTTCCTATTAATGTTCTTTTTAAGAAGTAATTAAAAATTGTAATTGTAGTGAAGGTAAAGTTGATTATAGTGATTTAAAAGTAAAAATATCAGAAAATAAAAGAAACAAAGATAATAATAAAAGAAAAGTTTTA
>NC_029791.2:118792410-118792710 GCF_000816755.2 Arachis ipaensis | reverse complement strand
GATTTTAAATTTATGTTATGTTAAATTTGTTTGAATTGTTTTTAATTTGATAAATTTTAATTAAATTGTATAAAAGTTTATCATAATTTTTTTTATTTTTAAAATTTAATATCTATGCATACCGATAGGTATCTACCTCTTCTTTGGAAAAAAATAAATAGAAACATGTGACTAAGATGAGGTGAGGACGGATAATTTTCTAAACGGTCATGGGAGTAAAAGAGGGTCTCCAGTCCACTCTCCATCTCATAAATATCTATTGTCATCTCTTTTTGGATTAGATTTTTAAAATGGTCATTT
>NC_029791.2:118754636-118792360 GCF_000816755.2 Arachis ipaensis | reverse complement strand
TGAATTTTAAAAATTATATTAAATTTAAATTTAAAAAATTAAAATAATCTCGAATCCCGCTAAAGATTTAGTTGTGACTTGTGTCACGTGTGTTTGGTTAACTGTTTCATCCATTTAAACATGCTTTTAATTTTTTAAATGACGTAAAATAAGTATTTAGATGTTTTTTTATCCAAAATTTTTTTAGTCTAGTTCTTATCCCAATTCATACAAGGCCAGAACAAGTTTTTATTGCTTTGGCATTCATCCAAGTACTGTTTATATTAAATAAAACTAGATAAAATTATTAAACTTACCTTTCATATATCTTAACCTACTTTTGTTTATGGACAAATTATCTGAATAAAATATTTAAAAACTAATATTATTAAAATATAATTTTTAAATATTATAGACGTAAATGTAATTTTTATATTTTTATATAAAAAATACAAAAAGTATAGTAAATTTCAAATTGTATGTGCGTGACGATTTACGTTAAAATGTGTGTGAAGAGAAATCGCTACGCTCATATAATGATTTCTAAACGAACTGAACAATGAAAAAATTGCAATACTCCTACAGCAATTTCTTTATAAATGGCACACCTAAGAAACCATGTGAGACTATATCGATTTTTTTTAGTTAGAAATGCCTATAAATACCAAGCAAAAAATAATGGTGTAGTAGTAGATTGTCATTTTTACGAATTCACAAATGGAAAAGTCTAGGGGCCAGCAACTTTGATAAATTCTGGCCAGCATGTAATCAGCAAAGAAAAGTGAGTCATTGGATGAAATCTCACACCATTAAAATCATCATTGATGGCTATTTGATGGCTACAAATCACAAAAGTTGCTGGCCCCTAGCATTCCTCATTACAAATGGATAGTGAGATGAATATTTTAGTTCTAGTCCATTGCTCTAAAAAAATTAAAAAAAAAAAAAACAAAAGGTACGGCATCAAGTTTACTAATAGAGAACTGGTGAGTGTTTTTATCCATTTATAAAATACGATGTCAGAGCTAAAAACGAGTATATTGTAAAAGGTGGGGTTGTGTGGAACAAAGTGAGTGAAGAAGTTGTTTTACAAGATTTTTACCGCGGTTGTGTCAATTGGTGTGAAGTATGAAACATTTGTGATAGGGTCGGATGAAAATATGCAAGTTTTGTTTCATTGTCGGCGAAGTTTTTTGGAAGTGAGAATACGCGAGCTGTATACCAAGTTGGAAGATAGCGTTGACTATTCTGGGGCATCAGCGCCGAATCCTCAATCGACTACGGTGGGGTGCTTCTACCTTGATATTTGTCGTTGCACCTACTTGTCTGTTGGCTGATCCTCCATCTGTTGCAGTTGGGATAGCTAGGTCACTCCGTATGGTTCTGGGTATTTCAGGTGAGGGTAAACCGGATCGGGTTGAAAATGCGATGCAAAAGGATGATTTGGACAAAGAGCCTACTCACATCGTGGGTGACAATGATGAGGATACTCTAAGGAACCCACCTATACATCAGGGGCCATTAAGTTCCGGGACACTGTAACATCCTCCACATTTCTCAACGTTGAACTTGGAAACCGTCGGCCAGCAACCGGACATGAATCCTATCTTTGGGGGATAAGAATTGCATGAGGAAAATTCTGTTCTAGAATTTCAGATTGGCTAATGTTTCCAAACTAAGGAGAAAGCCGTATTGAGTGTAAAGATTATAGCATCCGTCATGGAGTTATGTATAGGGCGATAGAATCAGATCATCTCAAATATCATGGGAGATACAAGGAGTTCGGTAAAAGTTGCACGTGGTTGATTTAAGTCTTAAATTTCAAATACTAAACTACAAAACTTCTAATTTTAAAATACTATATTTAAAAATTAAACCTACAAACCTTAAACACTATATTTAAAATTTGAATCCTAAATCTCAATTACTAAAGGACAAACATTCTACATTTAAAATAAATCTTAAACACCATATCCTTAATTTTAAATTTTAAATCTTAAATTTTAAATACTAAGCTACAAATCTTAAATTTTGTATTCTAATTCCTGCACCCTAAATACTACATATTATGTTATAAAATTTAACAACTAAAAAAAAACAAACTTACATCTTCATTGATGCCACCAGCAATGTGAGCAACGCCGTTGAGTCGGTACATGTAAACCTCGCAAAATTAGCGAATAATTAATCAATAAATTAATTTTTAATAAAAGAAATTAGAAATGCGAATTTTATAGTTTAATTAGATAGGGCTAATTAAAACAAGAATTTTGACACTAATTTCAAAGAATTTAGCCCAAGATTGGGCCGAACTAGTCGAACCGGATCCAAACCGGGGCCGTGGGCCCAACCAACTCCTTTAAGTTAATGAGCATCAGCTCATTCTTCTTCTTCTTCAAAGAAGAACCCGTGGAGCATGCAAGGAAAGGGGAAAAGGTTCCAAACCCTTGGCGTTAATTCAAATCCACGTAACTTTTGATTTGGAGCTCTGATTGACGATCCGTTTGCGGCCACGCGACCACAGCATCGAACTCTACAAAGCCCAGTACATTGTAAGGTAAGAGAGTCACGTTTTCTTCTTCAATTTTCTCAGTTTCAGTTTCAAAAATTCACGAGCAAAGATGTTGAAAATTGTTAAATTTCGGTGTTTAGGATCAAATTAACTTGGTGGACTTGCCGAGTCTTGTCCCAATTTCCCATTGGTAAGGTGAGAATCCTAAAACTCTAGTTAATTCTCTAATTTCGTGTGTTGGGTATTAAATTTGGATATGTATATGTGTGGTGATGTGAAGTTAGGTGTATATATATTGATTGGAGCTTGATTAGTGGACACTTGAGACTTGGTGGAGGTTGGGTGACATTGCCTTGGTGATTCCGGATCTCTTAGGGCTGTGTTCGGTGCATTAGTGGATTGTCTCAGGTAATACGTGAAAATCGGTCAAGGTATGGTTTATGTTTCTTGTATTTAATATGTAAGATTTTGTGAAAACTTAGGCTAGATGACCATAGGATATGTTGGAATGTATGAGAATGTTGATTCCTTAGTACCTTTGATGATATTTGTTGATGTGGATTGAGTAATTTTTGGTGATTATTATTTGCGACGAGATTAGGATGCTAAGTGATGAGTTTTTGAAGGTTGATATGTTGATATGGATGAGTATGAGTAGGTGGTGATATATGATGAATTTGTTGGCTAATTGTGGAGTCTATGGATGAAATTATGAACAATTAAGGTATGACTGGTTATGGTAGGTTGTGGGGCTGTGTTGTTATGAATCTAGTATGACTTGATGTAGGGTATTGTTGAGTGAATATAACTAGTGACTTATGTTTTGTGAAAATAGAGGTTTGGAAGATTTTGTAAAAAAAAAATTGATTTTTGACCAAACTTCGGTAAGCCATAACTTGGATTCCAAACCCCCAAATGATTTTAAACTTATTCCAAATGAAAGTTGGGTCCGTGAAGTTTACGCTGTTCGAAGAACAGATAAAAAATATTTTAAAACGAAAAAGTTATGCGCGTTAGAAGTTTGGAGGGCGAAGTTGGAATTCTGCAGACTTAGCCATTTCTGGCCAAACTGCATTGTATACGTACGCATACCCTTCATTCGTGAAGGGTTGATTCTACCTCGCGTACATGCGTACGCAGACAAGACTATGCATACACGAAATGGGCCAAATGCACTCCCACGCATACGCGTGACATTTCAGAAGTGCACTCCCACGCATACGCGTGACTCCTGTTTCAGCAAAACTTAATTTTATGTTTTATAAGTCTAATTTTAAACCTCTAAATCTCTATTTTCATTCCTTTAACCCTAGATCTTGTTAGTAAGCCTAATAATAAGATGAAGATAGGAAATTACTACTTGAATTATGAAATTGGCTAAAGAAAAGAATGAATGTTGCATCTGAGTACTCTTTCTCAAAAGTGTGACCCTAGGAGATAGTGGAAGGTGAAGATCCCCTTCTTTGTTCCTCCTGGTATTGTAAAATCGCCCGCAGCGAGATGGTGGGAGGTTAGGATCCCCTCCTTTGTTTCTCCTGGGCATATGAGAACGTACCTCCTGGGTAGACGCAAGGGTTGTGATTTTGCCTCACTTGCTCCATATTGGTTAGTATAGAGGCTCCCCGGGTAGACGCGAGGGTTGTGGTTTCGCCCCACTTGCTCCGGGTTATGATAAACTATATAAAAGGATGCAAACATATGAGATATAAAGTGATTTGACAGCTATAATGACTGATTATGAGATGTATATGAATGAATATAAATGATTATCTGAGATATGAGTTTTCTTGGGTAAAGTACCGTGGCATGCCACCACGTGTTCTAGGTTAAAACTCAATACTCTATTGACCCTACGTCGTAAGAGTGCCGGGAACGTATAAATTCCCGGGAATGGCAACCCCCATTGAGTAAAGTTATATATATATGAATGTATGAATTATGAATGAAAAAGAGAAAAAGCTAAGCATAGACTCATGGGATGCGCGACGAGGGACAGTCCAAAGGTTTCAGACTTGTTGGGTTGGCTTGATAACCGACAGATGAGCCTCATCAGCCATAGGACAGGCATGCATCATGTACATATTGTTTGAATTGTTTGATTGTGCATTAACTGGGAATGCCTAACTGCTTATAACATGCTAGTTGATATACTTACTATTTGTACTACTTGTATTCTACCTGTGTCTGCTTTTGTCTGCTTGATTGTCTCTGTAATCTCAACGGAGATGGAGGATTGGAGAAAAGACGGAGAGATTTAGGATTCCAGTTCAGTTTTGGTTAGATTTAAGAAATCAGTTTAGTTTAGAAAATCTTAGAAAACTACCCTACTTTATGGCTTATATTTTAGTTCTTTAAGGTTTATAATCTTTGTGTCGGCGTTCTAGGATTGCCTCTGACATTCCCAGAACCTTATATCTTATGTGCGTGGCACCTTTACCATGCTGAGAACCTCCGGTTCTCATTTCATACTGTGTTGTTATTTTTCAGATGCAGGTCGAGAGGCACCTCGTTAGGCGTCTGGAGCTTTTGCAGTGAAGTGGTTTCTTTTGGGGTTTCTTTTGATCGTTTGATATATGTATATATAGATTCTCCTCTGATATATTTGTTTATTTTGCTCCTCCTAGAGGATTATGGAGAACTAGGGTTTTATATATGTATTTTTTGATATCGAGTTATGTTTATATGTATGTAAATACTCTCCGGCCAACATTGGCTTCGCAGGCTGAGTTAGGAGCTTGTTATCTTGTATCCTTGACCCTCTATTCCTACTTTTTGTTTGATTATACTTATGAACTTTAGTTTTCTTCTCACGCAAGTAATCACGTTTTTTTAGCGTTGCGCTTTTATATTTTGCGATTTTGGCTTTACCTTTTCTTTAAGGTTCATCGTATATTATATCCTTCCATTTATTATACTATATATATTTTATTTTAAGAGGCCGTAGCGCTTCGCAACCTCTGTTTTACATCCTAGGTGTAAAGCTCTGTGTGGTAGGGTGTTACCGTACAAGCTACCTTCATCCGCCATGGTCCCGCTTGAAAATGACACCTTAGGAATTTCAAGTGGCCAAATCATCTCCAAGCCTTTTCCTCTTTAATTTCTCTCAATCCACAACTCTCTCTCTCTAAACAAACAACTTCTCTCTCTAAAATTTTTTGTTTCAATTGAAATGAAGAATCCGCTACTGAATCCAGCAGATTTATAGGCATATATAAACTACTATAGGGGTACTGCGATTTCTGCAATGTATTATTTGTGAAGAAATTATTGTAGGGTATAACAATTTTTTTATTGTTTAGTTCGTTCAAAAATCGCTATAGAAATATCATACCTGCCACAATGTAAACTGTGACACCTTGTAGCAGTTTACATTCAATCCAGAATCTGTCATACCCTCTCGCGGTTTTTGTAGAAATATAAAAATTGTATTCGCGTTTGCAATATTTCAAACATTTTATTTAGGTAGCTTGTTTTTTGTTTATTAAAATACTTCTTAATAGTATAATAATGATTTTTCAATTGTTGGTTTGAAATTGAAAATATAGTAGAATTTGAGCACTATATACTTTCAGACTTAATATTATTTTAAATAAATGGATCAAATAGTATAATTTTACTTAAAATAAATCTTAATTGTAATTTGATATCTTTTTTTCAAAATTTGATTTTTATTTTTTAAACCATAAAATAATATTTAGGTTTTTTAAATATACATTTTATTATAAAATTAAATTACAAAAGTAATATAAAGAATTATATAAATTATGTTTTTTAATAATTTTATACTCTAAAATAATTTTAGTTAATATTATTTAAATAATATTTATTTATTCAAAATTATATTTGACAAAAAATATCCAAACACAAATCATATTAACATCAATTTAATTTCAACCAAAATTAACTATTAAAAAATACATTTATACCAATATTCATTTACAAATATTAATTCTCACACACACACTAAATTCTTTGTTTATAATCATATTGTAAAGATAAATATATATTACTACCATATTATTCGAAACGTTGAATGTAGTATTCTGAATCGAAGGCGGCTGCTAGCTTACTAAGTTGCTTTCTAATTTACCATTTTTATTGAGATATAAAAAGTAGCCACTATGTTATACCGGTTAATGCATTATGCATGTTACTCGTTTCATAATCCGGAAAGAAATAATCATTCATGACAGCAATATTGCATTTTTCAGTTTTCTTCATCACCTACATATATTTAGAAATTAGAACTACCACATTCCTTAATAATAAATAACTTTCACAAAAAGATGAAACAAATATATTTATCTCTATTCTTAATTTCTAATATAGCGAGAGAGCCAGATAAGAAAAATCATTTATACCAATTTCAGAATCAGACAAAACCTAATTAATTTTCTTTTTCTAAAAATTGAGAATCTGCTGATTAAAATAATGAGTGATTATTTTAATTGGTCACTAAAATTTTTTAAATAAACTATTTTGATATGAGTAGGGAAAAAGTTTTGGAGCCGCAAGAGACCACGCGGTATGGTGGGGCATGGTGTCGATGGAGAAGCTCCAAATCATAAATCACGCGAGTCGACGATCGAACGGTAGAAAATCCTCGAACTGCCACGTGCACCCTCATTTCACCGTGAAACACACTGCAACAAAATCAAAAGAAGGCGCCGACTCCATGAGCAGTGAGAAGATGGGGCCCAACCGACTGGGCCTCAGGCCCGTCCAAAACGAGTGTCGTAAGCAGTGACAAAATCATCTCTTGTGGGCTCTCGACACGCACGCACCACACTTGACTGATCGACACGTGTCCAACTGCGTCACCACCCCCTCGCTCTTTAGACCCCCCTCACCCGCTTCACGCTCACCACCACCACCAGAGAAAACGTTATCGCCCACGTGTATTCTAGAAACAGCTGGCTTACCATGCCACGTGTCCCCCTTCGCTCGCTATAAATACCCTTCTCTCCCTTACGTTTTAAGTTTCAAGCGCAGCCGTAGTTCTTCTAAGTCTTTCAGAGGGGCTAAAAGCTTCTTATCTACCTTCACCAGATCTCACTCTAATTATTTAGGTTTCACTAAAGTATCTCAGTTCTTTCAAAAATGGCATCGGAGCTTCAATTGCCGCCTGGATTTCGATTCCATCCAACAGATGAAGAACTCGTGTTGCACTATCTCTGCCGTAAATGCACTTCACAACCGATTGCTGTTCCGATCATTGCCGAGATCGACCTTTATAAATATGATCCCTGGGACCTTCCTGGTAATTACTGTAATGTTAATTAGTTTTTAATTCGTTAATATATACTTGTTGTGACTGACTATTTAATTATAATATTGTTTTTTGCAGGTATGGCATCCTATGGTGAGAAGGAGTGGTATTTTTTTTCACCTAGAGATAGAAAATATCCGAATGGGTCTAGACCGAATCGGGCTGCAGGAACTGGTTACTGGAAGGCAACCGGAGCCGATAAGCCTATTGGACAACCCAAACCAGTTGGGATTAAGAAAGCTCTGGTCTTTTACTCTGGAAAGGCTCCCAAAGGAGATAAGACCAATTGGATTATGCACGAATATCGTCTTGCAGACGTAGATCGTTCTGTTCGCAAAAAGAATAGCCTCAGGGTATATATCTAGCTGATTAGTTGTCAAGTACAGAGTCATAAAAAAAAAATTCATTATGATGGGATGAGATTACCAATTTACCCCTCTGGTCCCTAATCTTCTTGTTTTGCGGCCAGTCAGTGTGGCCAGCCATACAAATAAGCAGTGATTATCTTGTTGTACAGCATAAAGATAAGAAGCTGCGTGTGGACCCGTTGAGAATTTTTGGTGAAAAAACATGTGGCCCAAATTTGTTCTCATGACACACACCTTCGTGATCATTTGATGCGTGACATTGACTGATCACAAGTTGAACATGCAAACTTGTGGCGTGTGTGCATGAACTGTCTCAAATTGATTTTTATTTTTTAAAAAGGAAATTAATCAATTAATACGATCACGAAGAATCACAATCATTACCTTCTACAAGTTTTCTATGGATAGATCTAATAAACATTTTGCGGATTATTGTGCGATTATTTGTTGACTGATAAAACCATTGTGGTTTTTTTCAGCTGGATGACTGGGTGCTGTGTCGCATCTACAATAAGAAAGGATCAATCGAGAAGCAACAACCGAGCAGCGGCGTCAGTACCGTCGTGAACCAGAAGGCCGAATCTTCGGAAGTCGAAGACAAGAAGCCCGATATAGTTCCACGTGGCGGCGGCGGGGGCGTACTTCCACCGCATCCTCCTACGGCTCAGGCTTCGGCAGGCGGCGTGACGACAGATTATATGTACTTCGACAACTCCGATTCGGTTCCGAAGCTTCACACGGACTCGAGTTGCTCGGAGCAGGTGGTGTCGCCGGAGTTTGCGAGCGAGGTTCAGAGCGAGCCAAAGTGGAACGAGTGGGATAAAAACCTCGAAAGTGCGTATAATTACCTCGATGCCACACTCACCAACGGTTTTGGGTTCCCGTTTCAGGGTAACAATCAGATGTCGCCGCTCCAGGATATGTTCATGAACCTTCCGAAACCGTTCTGAACGCGCTAGTAATAGTAGAACACCAGAGAAAGAATCTTTTTATGGAAAACCTTTGATATGCAGTATGGTGCATTCCACGGCAGCACGAGACGTTAAGGTCCATGAGTGTGCCTGTGCGGGTGCGAGTCCATGGATGGGTCAACGAGATGGAACAGCAAGGGGAGAATCTGAAGAAGGGAAAATGAAAAAATGCATGCGTTAGGTGTGCAGCATTGTGCGCCCATTGATTTGGGTCGTGGGATTAGAATATCGTTTGGGGAGTCTGACGGTGGATGTTGGGTAGTCGCTAGGTTAGGCTGTGTATAGTTTATTTTGTACAATGTAGAGTGTAAGACCGGAGGGGGTAAACTATACGGTGGATGGTGGTGTATGTTGTTTCCATCTATTTATGATTAGTCAATATAAATGGTTAATTATTGATTTTGACACCGAATTAAAATATATGGTGGCAAGAATAAAATATTATGATGTGATAATGGTGACATTATGTCAAATAGTTACATATTTAGGTCTAGGCATGATGTAATTTGTGTAGTGGTTGGAGGGTGAGATGTGTCTCTGACGAACACGCATATTTTACCAGAATATAGTATTAAATATTGTACTGTTCATTATTTTAATTAGATTACCCCGTATTGTGTGTTTAGGTCTATTGATTTCTCGAGCACGGATTTAGGAAAATAAAGTATGTATGCAGAATTCATGTTTTTTCCAGTTTTCACTTTGAAGTCATAGTAAGTCTAGTTTACATAATTTACTAGATAGTTGTCCAACTCTAGCTAAGTGATCTTATACTGCTGTCTACATATACATAACATTGATTAGTTTTTTTCGTCTCGAATTTTGACAGTTGACAAATGTTAGATAATAATTTAATCAAATATGATAAATTATTTAATAAATCTTAACTAGTCACTTTTTATACATTTTGCTTTCTGTAAAGAGATAGGTTATGTGTAACATCATAATGTCTTTGCTAGAATCGTGTCATGTGGGATCTTATTAGTTATTATTTCACAAATCCATTTATTAGCTTGACATTTGCATCCCTTATGACTTGGAAACTAATGTATTATTACACTATCAAATCATTGCATAATCTCATCCTTATTTCACTATGTTAGTTCTTTAATTCTAAAACATTTATCCTATACTAATTAGGATGCAACTCTAATCTGGCATTAACTTGTATGGGTTCAGTCAAAGGTAGGGAAGCCATTCATTCCGATGTCTCTCTTAAACTGAATAGCAGTGAACATGTTGATAAATTACGATAATAAATACTGAAAGATCTAACTTGAGATTATGTAAAGTGAAAACTGGTTTTAAGTTAAAAACCGACAAACAACGTTTGTCTTTACAAATTAGACCCTAAACTCATTCTTGATGGTGCAAAAGCTGGCAAGCCAAGCCAAAGAGCATGTGAAAGCAGTCACCAAGTTGAACAGATCAAAGTAGGCTATTTAGCAGCAGCAACCAGTGCAGATCTGGCTCGAGTAAACGTAGCAATAATTGAACCAAGCTGAAGCTTGTCATTGCACCCAAAACTTAATCTGTACCTGTAAGAGATGAAATTTCCTTCACATCACATACTAATCAATAGGAACAGGGGGAGGGGAGGGGACAACAACACGCTGTTTAACCCTTAACTGCATTGATAATAATGGATGATATCATATCTAACATAATAGAGACTGGTTATTTGGGCATATATACTTCCAATGCATACAGAATTACTGATTCTTCATTCATGTGTGAATAATAATTAAATAATGTTCTCAGACTTGTGCAAAAGAATAGATAGTATAGCGATACATACTCTATGTCTGCCAAATCATTAATCAACTGTACTCGGACATCTGGAGGCATCTTAATCTTAAAGACAAACCTGTGATAACAATATAGTAAAGATAAGGGGCAAAAAATAATAATAATAATTAGAGGAGAAGATGGACAGCAAGACAATGCATAAGGCTCACATTGTCACTTCTCTCACAATATCTACCAGGGCCAATCCTTTCCTTGTCTTGATTTCATGTATTCCTATAAAATTAATGCCAGATATAAATCATAAGTTGCATCTTTAAACTTCACTATAAAAGTAAGGAATCACTTGTTACTTCTAAAACTCTCTGAAAATTGTTCATTTAGCAGCCAATAAGATATTTGCTCAATATCTTTGGGCAATGGATTTCCAGTGCACAGGTATACAGCTTCTTCTGTTATCTGCTGAGAAGCCATATGCGTTGACTGCAAATATTTAAAAGCAACGGAAACTGTCATATAGGATCCATTGACACAATGGAAAAATTAAATAACATCAGGTTCTAATAAATGAGAATACGATTCCCAAGGATAAGAATTGAGACATGGTAGTTATCCCAGATAGTTAGACATGAGCTGAGTGAAAGAAAGTCATGGGAGCCTAACAACCTAAAAAGTCAAAACTTTGACAATACTGGCATGCATTCACATAAAGGATCAAATGATGATAATTTAATACAAAAATTAATAGCGGTGATGTATTATATGCAGTCTTAAACAGAAAAGTCTTGTCATTTTAATCAGAAAACAAGAATGAAATTAGTACAATTCAAGACTTCACCAGGAAGGACCCTAGATTCCATAATTTTGTATATTGACTCTGTAAATTTGCAAAATAACAGTATGAGTATGTACATCACAATATGTCTATGTAAGCAGCAAGGAGTGCACACAGATGAAATAAGTACCCATTCCAAAAATGAGGTTACAATTTTTTTTTTTACCAAAAATCTACAATTACCACTTTTATTTGACAAAAGAAACATCAAAATGCAAGCATAATTTAATTAAGAAATACCACCTGAAGAATATTCAAAGCCTTTCTCATATCACCATTGCTAAGGCGAACAAGTGCAGCTAAGCCACTGTCTTCAACATCAAGCCTAGTTCAATCACAGAATGGAAATCATCATATTCTAAGTTATTCAAAATTGGATCACAGTGATACAACTATCAATAACAATGTAGTAGAGTGAATATCTAGTAGGAAGGAAAGAGATGTGAGATGTCAATGGGATTGGAGATTAATATGCACAGCCCATTCAATATTATATTGCACAGATATTAGTTTTTCATTACAATAATTGCATTCCACATTTAAAGGCAGTGTACAAGATTCAAATTACAACTTTTGCTGAACATCCAAACAAATTAATCGTGTCCTTAATAAACCTTTAAAAAATTATGAATAAACCTCAGTGACAGACTAAACTGAATAGAAATTTCACTGCAATAATTGATCATACAAATCACATAAAAAGAACAAATAAAATTCGAGGATTTAATCATCGCAGTTGAACTGCATGTGGAGTTACCAAGCGATAGAAACAAGAATTGAGTCTTACAATTTTTGAAATTTGGCACCCGCAATACCTGTTTTTATCTCTCTAATTACACCTACTGTTCCAGTGTAGATGACCCTGATCCTATGATTTAATTGTTGGTATTAACCAGAGAATATAATACCCTTTCCATTTTAAATTGAGCATTTCAGCATACATCGAATTGGAGGCTGTATAATACAGTTGGTGAAACTTACCCTTCAGCTTTAATAACATGCTTCAGTCTATCAGTGACATGGACTTCATCAAGAGGGGCAAATCGAAATCGAGTGCACCTTGATTGTAGTGCAGGGATAATCTTATTTACATGATTGCAGATAAGTGCAAACCTTGTACTTTTTGTATATTTCTCAATCACTGCACCCAAGAAGATGAATGGTTATATATTGAAGCTATACACAGAAGTGAATCAGAGTATAAAAACGACCATATACCTCTACGTAATGCAAATTGGGCATCCTTTGTCATGGCATCTGCTTCATCTAGCAAGACCAATTTCACTAAGGCCTTTGCACTAAACAGAGGTAACTTGAGGGTTAGTTAAAGGGGAAAAAATTGTCTCATTAACCCATCTAGTGGACTAAAAATTACACAATACAATAACAACAACTTTAATGTGCAACTTTCGAATAGACTAAATTAGGAGCTCACTGATGAGGAGATTCATGAAAACACGTATATAAGTTACAACCTGCATATTCAAGTCTCAAAAATAGAGATTTCTGAATATTACAATGCCAATGATATAGGACTGTAAAGAACTCAGAATCAGGTACACCACTGACACTAACTCCAAAGCACAAACCATTGAAGTAAAAAACTAGTCAATCACACAATAAAGATTTATAAGTAGAAAAAGAGAATGAGCAGAGAATACAACCCAAATGTTAAGCTCTGGGTGCTAGCAAAATCTTGAATCTGCTGCCGTACAACATCAATTCCTCTTTCATCAGAGGCATTGAGCTCCAAAATCATCTTGTGGTATTGCTTTCCATAGAGTTTGCGTGCCACGGCAAGAATAGTCGAAGTTTTGCCCGTGCCAGGTGGACCATATAGTAGAAGATGTGGCAATCTGTTCTCAGTAGTCAGCCTATCAACTACCAAAAAGAGAAACAGTAAATGAATAAAGTGAAAACCTGACCACAAGAGATGAAAGAAACACCATAATCATTTTATTCCGGAAAAAAATTTACGGAAATTAATCCTTTTATTTTCAAAGCATCTACTAAACCAAATTAAGAAAGAAACATAACCGAAAAATAAAAAGATCTAAGACTAGCTGAATAATGCAAGCTCCTCTATTTCCATTACACTTGCACGAATATATTAAATTCCCAAACGAAATTCCAGGACTGAAGTAAAAGGAATCCCTTACTAACCATGTTGTCGCGACTCAACTAAATAGCACCACCATTCACCACATACCTAAAACCCTAGTAGTATTACTATCATAGGAGGAACAACTATTCACCAAAAGAAATAAAGTAACTCACGCAAAAAATACTGAAAAAATTCTATATAATGAGATTAGGTTCGAAAAAGGATTAACATTTAACAAAAAAAAGGAAATCATAAACCCTAAGGGGGGGGGGTTGACAGGAAAAAAGCAGCTTACTGGTACTGATGATGTCACGGTGAGCAGCGACGTCATCTAGGGACTGAGGGCGGTACTTCTCGACCCACGGAGTGGCCTTGCCTTTACCGGAGTTGTTCCCGGCGACGAAGACCCTCTTACCCTTGTCGGTACTTGAAGGGAAAGGGGTTTCGTTGCCGTCGATTTCCATGGGAGAGATAGTCTCCGCCATCGATGCGTTGCTACACTAAACTCTTCGTTGATGGTAAATCCGAGTTAGGTCGTTGATACTGAAGATTGAAGAACATCAAATTGGCACTCAGTAGTAAATGGTGAATGGTTATGCTTATGCCTATTGTATAATTGGCGCCAAACCACAGATTCTAGCGGGTCTACACTTCACACTTTGAAAAAAAAAAACAAAGACCCAACAAAGAAAAAATAAATGGGCCTAGTGGTTAGTCCAATAATTAAAAGAGTTCTCTGTCAGAACGTTTAAAAAAAAAAACCCTAGAAGATAGAAGCAAGCAAGCAAGCGAGCAATAACAAGTCCAAAATTAGCTCAGCAGCAGTAGTAACGAGAAACATTTAGGGCCTTTTGGATAGGTTCATAAGTGATTTTTTTTTATTTTTAATTTATGAAAATGTGTAGTATTAATGTCTGTAACTTTCTAAAAAGCTATTTTGGTGCTTAAGGAGAAGTTAAAAAAAATAACTTCTCTCATAATAAAAAGCTTTTTATCACTTTTCTCTTAAAATAAGTACTTTTAGAACTAAAAAACCAAACACAAAATAACTTATTTATAAGCTACTTTTAATATAAGTATTTATTGTTTAAAGTATTTCTTCAAAAATAACTTAATTAAGCTATTTACCCAAACTGGGCCTTAGTCCTCGATACGACGACACCGTTCTACCTTAATAAATTATCAAATTTAAGAGATCACCATGTCTAAAAGCATGGATAAATAAATAAATAAATAAAAGGCAAATAGAGAAAAAGAAAAAGGCATGGAACAATTAGCTCAGCAATAAGAATTAAGAATTAAGTCTTTTTTCTTGATAAAAATTCTTCTTCTCACTTTCTTCTATACTGGTTGGAGGCCTCTCCTGTGGAGAAATACGGCCTGCATGACTTGGATGAGGTTGAAGAGGTTGTTGTGGGGTTCTTCCAAAAAGTTTGGAAAAGAATCCCTTATTTGGATACAAAAAGGTTTCTTCAGGAGTCTCCGAATTTTGTGCGGACACAATTAGGTAGCTTTATTGTTGCTTTTTAATAAATTTCGACTTGTAATCTTTCGATTAGTTGTTTCCGACTTGTGGTAACCTAACTTTTTGTTTTCTTCTTTCCAGAGATGGTGAAGAAAGGTTCCAGTGCTTCTTACCAGAAGGTTCAAGATGCTAAAAGAAGGTCACGGGCACGGGTTGATGCCGCGAGGGCTGCCGGCACTCTTCCCCTTCCTCCTCCTCCTCCTCCTCCTCCTCCTCCCCCTCATGATTTGGGGGCCTCTTCTTGCCCCATTATGGTAACTTCTACTTCTGCCTCTTCTCTTCTTTCTCCTACCCTTCTTGCCCGAGCTTCCCTTGAACCTGAGAGGAAGAAGCGCAAGACATCGGGGTCAGGTACTTCTTCCAGGGATTTTGATGGTCCCCAATTCATTCAGAATCACATCTTTCCCCATACTCATATTAATATGGATGATGCTTCCGTTCGAAACCATCTTAATATCCTGGTTCAGGGGAGTGTTCGGGCTACTGGGGTATGCACGAAACTTCTTGATATTTTTGAGAATACTCCCCTTAGCTCTTTGGGTTCTACCCAAAAAGTTGAAGAGTTGGAGGGGAGGATTTTCCTTTATTAAGAGGAACAGAAGAGGCTTTTGGAGGAAGTTGCTGGCTTGAAGGAGGAGAGGTCCTGACTTCAGGAGAGGGAAAAGAAGCTGATAGCCCAGTGTGCCATGGCGGAGGGCCTGAAGGAAAAGGCGGAGTAGAATTACATCAGGATCTTTACTGACAACATTGATCTTCAGCGGGAGTTGGAGAAAGGTTGAGAGGCTTATCAGGATCTGGAGGACTCCGTAGCGGAGAGCTCGGAGGAGGCCTGTAGGATCTTTAAAGACTAGGTCGAAGTTATTGCTCCTGGCCTGGACCTTTCTCCTCTGGATCCTGATAAGATTGTGGTGAATGACACTATTGTTTCTCCTCCCCGTCCTGAGACAGATTCTGAGCTAAAGACCCGTGGTCAAAGGATTGTAGAGTCTCCTCCTCGTGAGGATCAACGAGAGGGATCTCAGCCGACGTCTTCAGACGTTCCGACTCCTGCTGCTGAAGAGACTGCTCCATCCTCCCCTACTGCTGACCCGACCTCCCTACCTTCTGGTGATGCCGATCCTTCTTCTACTTGATTTGAGCTATTTTGGGCCCGGCTTGTGGGCCTCTTTTGAACAATTTTTATCTTTTTATTATTTTTGTGGTGATTACTCTTGACTTTCCTTGGCCTTTTATGGCCGTTTAACAAAAAATGCTTTAATTCCTGCCCCCCTTTTTGGATAAGGGGTTTATGATTAATTGTCTTGTGCATGCTTTCTATGACTTTTCCTTTGTTAGGCTTTTTATGAAAACCCTTTTGATCTTTTTGTTTTTGGAAAAAAACCTTTTATCTAGGCAGGCTGTGCTTTGTCTGAATTGTCGTTAGATTTTTCAAAGACTTGAGCTAGCCTCTGCCTTTGATTTTTGATGATTTTCTTTTTTTCTCTTTTTGCATTCCTTATGAATTCAAATTTTTCTATCTGAATTGTTCATAACTTAGGTTATTTTCGCGATGCATTTCAAGTTTTCTCGGTTTTTTCGACTTATTAGTCGTAACACTTCCGAGTTATCATGATCTGCTTTTATAACCTCTTTACACCGACTTGTACCTCGTCGTTTTATCCTGTCGACCACGCAGGTCGGGCATGAAATTTTCACGTTTTGTCGAGTTTAAGTCGGCGCATTTCATAGAAAAATGATAGTAACTTAATGGAATGTACAAAGAGATGTAGAAAAGGATCTTTGTTTATTGATGAAGGTACTTTTTACTACTAAGGGGTTGAAAATTGTTGCCCCTTAGCCTACACTTTGATGCCTCGTTAAATCCCCTTCAGGAAAAATCCTTCTTTTTGGGAAAAAACCATGAAGTCGGGAAAAAGAGTACATCAAGGAGTGGAGTTCGCTTTTAACTATAGTACCTTTTCATATTACAAGCATGCCACGACCTAGGTAGTTCGGTCCCGATCAAGTCGGTTACCTGTAGTATCCCTTTCCTAAGACTTCACTTATCTTATATGGCCCTTTCCAATTAGCAGCAAGCTTTCCTTCCCCTGACTTGTTGACTCCGATGTCATTTCTGATCAAGACCAAGTCGTCTGAGGCGAAGCTTCTTCGAATGACCTTTTTGTTGTATCTGTTTGTCATCCTTTACTTCAGCACTGCTTCTCTTATCTGGGCTTGTTCTCAAACTTCGGGAAGTAGCTCGAGTTCTTCTTTGTGCCCCTGTACGTTGCCAACCTCGTTGTAGAAGCTCACTCTTGGACTTTGCTCATTGATTTCCACTGGTATCATGGCTTCTATGCCATAAGCAAGTCGGAAGGGTGTTTCTCCTGTAGCAGACTGAGGTGTAGTCCGATAGGCTCATAGTACTTGAGGGAGTTCCTCAATCCATGATCCCTTTGCATCTTGCAATCTTTTCTTTAGTCCTGCCAGTATGACTTTATTGGCTGCCTCGTCTTGCCCATTTGCTTGTGGGTGTTCTACCGAGGTGAACTGATGCTTGATCTTCATACTGGCTACCAGGTTTCTGAAGGTTGAGTCGGTGAACTCAGTGCCATTATCAGTGGTGATGGAGTGGGGGACTCCATACCTTGTGATAATGTTCTTGTAGAGGAACTTCCGACTTCTCTGGGCTGTAATGGTGGCTAGTGGTTCTGCTTCTATCCACTTCGTGAAGTAGTCTACTCCCACTATTAGGTACTTTACTTGTCCAGGCGCTTGGGAAAAGGGTCCCAATAGGTTCAATCCCCATTTTGCAAAAGGCCATGGAGAAGTTATGCTAATGAGCTCCTCGGGAGGAGCGACATGGAAGTTTGTATGCATTTGGCATGGTTGACACTTCTTTATGAACTCGATGGCATCTTTTTGTAAGGTCGGCTAGTAGAACCTGACTCGTATGACTTTCCTAGCCAAAGACCTCGCTCCGAGATGATTTCCGGAGATACCATTATGGACCTCTTCTAACACTTCAGTTGTCCTTGAGGTCGGGACGCATTTTAACAATGGTGTAGATATCCCACTTTCATAAAGGATATTTTTTACCAAAGTGTAGTTTTGTGCTTCCCTCCGTATTTTCTTGACCTCTTTTTCCTCTTTGGGTAGGATGTCGAATTTCATATATTCGATTAGTGGGTTCATCCATTGGAGGTCTAATCCAGATACTTCAAGGACGTCTTGTCTTCCCTCTGTTTTTGTAATTGAGGGTTCTTGGAGAGTTTCTGTGATCAGGCTTCTATTATTCCCTCCTGGCTTGGTACTTGCTAGTTTGGAGAGTGCGTCTGCTCTGCTGTTGAGATCCCGAGTTATGTGTTTGACTTCGGTCTCTGCAAAACGCCTAAGATGCTCCAGGGTTTTGTCTAAGTACCTCTTCATATTGGGGTCTTTAGCCTGATACTCTCTATTTATTTGGGAGGTTACCACCTGAGAGTCGCTGGACACAACTACTTTGGTCGCACCGACTTCTTCTGCTAGCTTTAATCCTGCAATCAAGGCTTCATATTCTGCCTGATTATTAGAAGCTGAAAATTCAAATTTGAGGGATACTTCTATTTGAATACCCTCTTGGTTGGAAGATCCATCTACGTATAACTCCCATGCAGTGGAAGTTTCCTCTTGATCTCCTGCATACTCTGCCACGAAATCGGTAAGGCATTCGGCTTTGATTACTGTCCGAGTTTCGTACTTGAGGTCGAACTCGGATAGTTCTATAGCCCATTGAACCATTCTACCCGCGCGATATCCGTCTTCTGCAGGATTTACTTCATGGGCTGGTTCGTTCGAACTCTTATTGTGTGAGTTTGGAGATAAGGCCGTAACCTTCGAAAGCTACTATTAAGGCATATGCAAACTTCTCGAGTTTTTGATACCTCAACTCAAGGCCTTGTAGAACTTTGCTGGTGAAGTATACAGGATGCTGTCCGACCTCGTCTTCCCGTATTAGAGCTGATGCTACAGTTTTGTCGGCTACGGACAAATACAGGACGAGTTCTTCCCCAACTTCAGGTCGGGTTAGGATGGGAGGTTGGCTTAAAAACCTTTTGAATTCCTGAAATGCTTCTTCGCACTTAGGAGTCCATTCAAACTGGCATCCTTTTCTTAGTAGAGAGAAGAGTGGCAGGGATCTTAATGTTGATCCTGCCAAGAACCTGGAGAGAGCTGCAAGTCGGCAATTCAACTGCTGGACCTTCCTTAAACAAGTCGGGCTTTTCATTTCTAGGACTGCTCTGCATTTGTTAGGATTGGCTTCAATCCCCCTTTGTGTAACCATAAATCTTAGAAATTTTCCTGCCTTCCCCGCGAAGGTGCATTTTGTGGGATTCAATCTCATTACATGCATCTTAATGGTGTTAAAGACTTGCGAGAGATCGGTCAAGAGGTCACCCTCATCCTTGGTTTTTACCAGCATGTCGTCTACATAGACTTCCATTAAACTTCCAAGGTGAGGGGCAAAGACCTTATTCATCAGCCTTTGATATGTGGCTCCTGCATTTTTCAATCCGAAAGGCATGACCACATAGCAATAGTTTGCTCTTGGCGTGATGAAAAATGTCTTTTCTTTATCCGGCTTGTACATCGGAATTCGATTGTATCCCGAGTACACGTCCATAAACGACAAGTATTGATACCCCGAGCTGGAGTCTACTAAGGTATCAATGTTAGAAAGTGGATATGGGTCTTTAGGACACGCCTTGTTCAGGTCAGTGTAATCGACGCACATCCTCCACTTGCCGTTTTGCTTTTTGACCAGCAACACATTCGCAAGCCATGCCGGATACTTGACCTCTTTGATGAAGCCGGCTTCTAGGAGGGCTTTTACTTACTCTTCTACTACTTGAGCTCATTCAGGCCCGAGCTTCCGCCTTCTTTGCTGAACAGGTCGCGATCCGGGGTATACTGATAGTCTATGTGACATGAGTTCGGGATCTATCCCTGACATGTCGGAGGCTTTTCAGGCGAAGAGGTCGGAATTCTCTCGTAGGAGCCTTATAAGCTTCTGCTTCAAATCTTTTTTCAGGTTGGCTCCTATGTTGGTGTTTTTTTCCTTCCTCTTCTCCAACCTGTACGTCCTCAGTTTTTCCCCTGGGTTGTGGTCGCAACTCTTTTTTAGCTCTGATTCCTCCGAGCTCAATGGTGTGCACCTCCTTACCCTTTCCTCTCAAGTTCAGGCTTTCGTTGTAGCATTTTCTCGCTAATTTCTGGTCTCCTCTAATGGTTTCAATTCCCTCTGGTGTTGGGAATTTCATGCAAAGGTGGGGGTGGACACCATTGCTCTGAGCCAATTTATGGTGGTTCTGCCTATTAGGACATTGTAAGCTGAACCCACATCGACGACTATGAAGTCGATACTCAGAGTTTTGGATTTTGCCCCTTTTTCAATAGTTGTGTGGAAGGGGATGAATCCTAGTGGCTTTATTGGTGTATCCTCCAGCCCATATAGGGTATCGGGGTAAGCTCTTAACTCCTTTTTATCCAGCCCTAGCTTATCAAATGCCGATTTGAACAGAATATCGGCGGAGCTTTCCTAATCTACCAGAGTTCTGTGAAGATGTGCATTGGCCATGATCATGGTTATCACGACTGGATCATCATGTCCAAGAATGATACCTTGCCCATCTTCTTTAGTGAAAGAAATAATGGGTAGGTCAGGAGCTTCGCTCCCGACCTGGTAGACTTCATTCAAGTGTCTCTTGCGAGATGACTTGGTGAGACCACCTCCACCGAATCCTCCTGAGATCATGTGTATATGTCTTTTCGGGGTTTGTGGTGGTGGGTATCTTCGGCCCTCGTCATCTCGCTTTGTTTTGCCATGATGATCCGACCTTTTTATGAGATATTTATCAAGTCGACCTTCTCTGGCCAGCTTTTCTACCACATTTTTTAGGTTGTAACAATCATTTGTTGAGTGACCATATAGTTTATGGTACTCACAGTAGTCGCCACGGCTTCCCCCCCTCTTTTTATTTTTGATGGGCCTAGGGGGAGGTAGTCTTTCTGTATGAAAAATTTTTCTGTATACATCAACTAAGAAAACTCGTAGAGGAGTATAGGAGTGATATCTCCTAGGCCTTTCTGGGCCGACTTCCTCTTTATTCTTGGGCTCTTTTTCTCTCTCTTTTGATGAGTGAGAGTGCCCAGGTTGCCAGCTTGTCTCTCGAAGTCTGACATTTTTCTCTATGTTGATGTACTTCTCAGCTTTCTCCTGTACATCACTCAGGGAGGTCGGGTGCCTTTTCAAGATGGACTGGGAGAAGGAGCCTTCTCGGAGTCCATTTACTAGGCCCATAATTACTGCCTCCATGGGCAGATCTTGAATTTCTAAGCACGCTTTGTTGAACCTTTCCATGTAGTCCCTTAAAAGTTCCTCGATCTCCTGTTTTACTCCCAGGAGGCTTGGTGCATGCTTTACCTTGTCCTTTTGGATTGAGAATCGCATGAAGAACTTCCACGAGAGGTCGTCAAAACTGGTGACCGACCTTGGGGGGAGGCTATCAAACTACTTCATCGCTGCTTTAGTAAGGGTTGTTGGGAAAGCCTTGCATCGAGTAGCATCAGAAGCGTCGGCTAGGTACATCCGACTTTTAAAATTGCTTAAATGATGCTTTGGATCTGTGGTTCCGTCGTAGAGGTCCATATCAGGGCTTTTAAAGTTCCTTGGCACTTTTGCCCTCATAATGTTCTCACTGAACGGATCTTCTCCTCCCAAGGGAGAGTCTTTTCGATCACTGCGAGAGTTTCGACCTTTGAGAGCGGATTCTAGCCTTCGGAGTTTTTTCTTAAGCTCCTTTCGTCGCTCAATCTCGTTCCTCAAATTTCTCTCTGCCTCTCGCTGTCGCTCCAGCTCTTGCTCCAACTACTCCAGACGCCCCTAGTGGCCATGGAATAATCCCATGAAATTAGTTGAATGGGGTTATCCTTCTTTGCCTGATGCATGTCCCTCAGAGGAGTTCCCTTTCAGGTCCTTTACTATCGAGGTGCCTTCTTTGTGCTGATTAGTCACCCCTTGGTGAGTGACTATTACTCTGTCGTCATTACCAACGTCCTGATTCTCTTGCTCAGAATCGGAGGCAGTGTTTCCGTCCTCGTTGAATTCGTCCGCCATCATGAGTTGATCTCCAGGTTCCCGGCAACAGCGCCAATATTACGTGGGCAACCTGTAGTTAATGGGTTGGGCTTGTGAAACTGGCCCACGCATTGAGTGGAGGTAGTCTCCGACTAGACTCGCGTTTGGGAGCTGCCGTCCGACTTGTGTATGTGAAGGAATGGGGGGTGGTACCTGCAAAGACACTCCGATACTTAAGTTAGCAAAGGGTTTTAGCAGGTTTAGAGAGTATTGTAACTTAAAGATACCTGATGGGTGTTAGTGTATTTATAGTGGTGAACCAATAACCACCGTTGGAGTAGTTCCACCTTTTTAGGTGGATAACCATCCCTTTATATTAGGGAAGTTGAGGAATGGCCCCTGGAAGTGGGTTGAGAGATTTTAGGGACAGTTACTTATTTGAATAATGGTTATCTGCCAGCTAATCTTCGATCCCGACTTCCTCAGGGCAAGTCTGTGTTGGATCTGATTTCTTGTGAGGAGGTCGGTGTCGTGTGAAGGCTAATCTTTGGATTGGGTCTTAGTGTTGGATCAGGGTATGAACAAAAATATTATTCGTACATTAAAATTAACTACTAAAATTAATTATTAATATATTTATATATAAATATATTAATAATTAATTTTATTGACTAATTTTAATATATATAATATAGTCT
This sequence comes from Arachis ipaensis, assembly GCF_000816755.2. NCBI lineage: Eukaryota > Viridiplantae > Streptophyta > Magnoliopsida > Fabales > Fabaceae > Arachis > Arachis ipaensis. The sequence continues at coordinate 118,769,257 of NC_029791.2, read as the reverse complement.
ATTTTCATGTGTAAAAAAATAGCCACTAAAAAAATAATGCATTGTGACAAACGTACATAAGGTACATAACGGATCATCAGAAACGTACGTTCTCACGTATAACTATATTACATTTCTGATTTCTCACCACCACTCCATCACTCTGTGCTTTTTTCATTTTGCTCCAAAAGAGAGTCACGATTCTTCTTCCATCTAGTCGAGTTTGAGGTTATTAATTGGTAAACTAGCTCGATTTTATATGTATATAAATAAAATATTATTAATATACATATTTTATATACATTTAATTTATACTTTTAATATTATATATACATATGAAATAGTAATATATAATTATACATATATTAATAATTTTAATTATTTAAAATTTTATATTTATTTTTTATATATAATTTTATTGTAGAATAAAAAAATTTATAATTTATTGATAAATAAACAATATATAAAAATAATCTTTTTAAATATTTTTAAAATATATAAGATATAATTTATTGATATAAAATTATAGATTATGTGCATATTATTTGAAACAGTTCGTGAGTTCGAGCCAGCTCGTGAGTTTTTAGTGAGCGGAATTTGAGCTTAAGAAATATGTTCGATTTTTAATGAATCAAGCCGTGAACCAAACTCAATTTTCGTGAGTTAAGCTTGAACTTGGTCTAATTCGACTCAGTTCGGCTCATTTCTGACCCTACAAAAGACTATATATTTATTATTTTAATGGTTGTTCACCAATTTTGGTTATATTATTGTTACTGTCAGTTAATATTAGAAATACTAGTGCTATTAACATTATTATATTATTATTAGATTATTATTATTATTAGCACTACTTTTGTTGTTATGATTATTATTAAAACGCAACCTCTATTTTGGTTATTCTTAAACAAATTTTGAAAATACAAAATACAACTTGCATTTTTCAACTTGGGATTTGCATAATAACGGTATAAATATATATTTTATTGTGTAACACTAATATTTTTTTATTAAAAATAATATTCATACACTAAAATTAATCACAAATATATTTGTATATAAATATATATGAAATTTAATTTATTTTTAATATGTATTTATATTCCAATATATATTTTATAGCTAATTTTTGTGATTAATTTTAGTGTATATATAGTACTTTTTTCATAAGTTAAAAAATAACCTACATTTGTATTATCCAAATTTTAGTGTTTATTTGAACTACATATTATTTTTTTTACCACATGAAGTGGATAAATATAAAATAAATAAGTAAATGACTAAACTAACCATGAGCATTATTACAACGTGAGCGTATACGAAAAAAAATTTCTATCATACGCAGACATGAGCGTTTGTATCAGAACCATATTTCATTTCTCACCATGCCACCACTAACATATTTATATCTAACTATTTTTCGTATATATAGTCTCTCATCGTCTCCCTCTCTCACACACTGTGCTGCATTTTTTGTTCTCTCGTCATCGTCTCCCTCTCACACACACTGTGTAAGCTGTATTTTTCATTTCCAACCATTTTTTGTACAGTGGTCTTTCATCGTCTTCCTCTCTCACACACTGTGTTACCCAAAAAATTAGGAACTCTAACCTCCGGGCGTTCAGAACCAAAGACCCCTGTATTAGACCAAGGGGACGTGCCGTCCTCACATCGCGTCCAAAAAGATAGAACACTTTCCGGAGACACTGAAGTCGGTGGATCAGATAAATAAACACAGTACACACTGTGTAAGCTACATTTTTCATTTTCTTCTGGCCATGGATCTCTGATATTTTTGGTCTCAGTGTGCTGTATCAAGTGAGTGACTATGTAACTGACGTTCTTTATAGTACAATGCATAAATTTAAAAATATTTTTTTTATTATTAAAATTTGATAATTTTATGAATGATTATATTTTTTTAAAAAGTAAAAAAGTTTAAAACTTTAACTTTTTTTTTACATTTTCTAAAATATTTATTTAAATATTGAATAAGAACAAAAACTATTATATTTTTTTTTTCATTTGATTCAAGGATCAATCTGAAAATCAAGTAGTTCGTTCATCTCTCGAATCGTCATATTACTCTTATCAGACGGCTACCTTAAACCAACTACCGCCGGTATGTTAAAATTTTTTTGAACGTTAGAACGAATCAATTTAAGGTATGGTTTTTTAGTTTGTCGATCGAATCGGTCGGTTTGATCTAATTTTAACAACTATATTCTAAGGCATGTCTGTTGGAATAAATTAATTTTCATATCCCAGATCATCCATATTGAATCACCAAAAAATATAACATATCATAATGCGGAAGCGTACCTGAATTCATAAACATGAATCATACGATCGGAAGAAATTTAGATCTTGTGGTTCTTTCGATCTTCCTCAACCAAAGCCTTCTGTATTCCTAGGAGGCTGAACTGCAACTCTTTTGATGGGGAAAGAGCAACAAAGACGGCTTTGGTATATTGGGGACCGAAACCCTAACTGTCTATTTATATTTGAGCATGGCACCCATTAAACCCTTAAGCCCAAATAAAATAGTATCTAAAGCCCAAAAGATAATATATCTAAAATCCAAAAAAAGATAATTATCTAAGGAACAAAAGATAATATCCGGTTTTATTCTCATTTAATTCCAAATCAAAAGTAATAATGACTTATTTGTTTTTCTTAAACTTTCTCCTTGACAACTAAGAACTTGATGTCTGTATGCTTCGATTTTGTCAAGCTCTTATTGTTATTGGAGTATAGTACTGCTGACTTATTGTCACAAAATATCTTTAATGGCCTTTCAATGTCATCTACTATATGAAGCTTAGTGACAAAGTTTCGCAACCATATGCCATGAAATCGGAATCAGAGTACCTAATGATCTCCAAATTTTCTGATCTCCGCTAAATATGCATGTAATCCTTTGTTCTCTTTAAGCAACGCATTACGCGTTTAACAGCTATCCAATGATCCAAATCCGGATTGCTCAAGTATCTACCCAACACTCCCACTATAAATGATATATCGGGATGTATGTAGACTTGAGCATACATTAAATTCCCTAGTGTTGATGCATAAGGTTTATCATGCATTGTTGTCTTCTTAAGATCTTTTTGGGGCATTGCTTGAGACTAAATTTGTCTCCTTTAACTACGGGTGTGTCCATTGGTCTATAACTTTCTATGACATATCTACTTAAAATCTTTTCGATAGTTCTTTTGTGACAATCCGAGAATACCTTGAGAGTAATCTCTTAGTATCTCGATTCCTAATACAAAAGAGGCATCACCAAGATCTTTCATTTCGAATTTGTTTGATAGAAATTTCTTAGTTTCATGCAACAAGCCTATATTGCTACTGGCAAGTAGAATGTCATCAACATGTAAAACCAAAAGGGTGTATTTACTCTCACTGAACTTGCTGTATACACACTCATCTATGATGTTTACCTCAAAACCATGAGGTAATGACTTGATGAACTTGTGATACCATTGACGGAAAGCTTGCTTGAGACCATAGATGGATTTTCTCCTTTCTCTATTGGATCTCCTTAATGACACTTCTTGAGGTTGTTGAGCTTGCTGTATGGGTTGGGTTTGAGGAGGATTCTCATTATTTTCCTGTACTGTAGTAGTATCTTGAGCAACAACAATATTCTCATTGTTCTCTTGTACTGTAGCTGGATTTACAACAGGATTCTCATTGTGCTTTTGTACTATAACTGTATCTTGAACAATAATAGGCACAAGGTCCTGATCATTGTTAGTTATAGAATCCTCATCAAAAGCAACATTCCTAATATTTCCTTCCCCCCCAAACTCAACATCCTCAAGAAATCTCGCATTTCCCGTCTCAAAATAGACCTTGATGCAGGATTGTAAAACTTGTACCCCCGTGAACGCTCAGCGTAACCAACAAAGTAGCAACTAATTGTCCTTGAGTCCAATTTTCTTTCATGCGGCCTATAAGGTCGCGCCTCAGCTAGACATCCCCAAATATGCAAATGCTTTATACTAGGGCTTTTCCCAGTCCAATATCTTTATCCTCAGTAATTGAGCCCCGAAACGCCTCAGGAATTGAGCGTTTCATGATCATAATGCTCATTCGATTGGATCTCTCCCACTTCTCTATTTTAACCTCGTTGAGATTTTCCGGAGTGGAAGTGGGTTTCTCCTCTCGAAGAGCTATATCCAGATCCATACAACCGAGGACAATCTCCACGATATCCTTCCAAACTTTAAAGTTTGAACCATTCAGCATAGGAATACTGCTAATTTGCGCAGAAACATTGGTAGCTAAAGCCATAGTTTCTGGATTAGAACAAAAGAACATGCAGTAAATATTAGTTAATTAATGGGTAAAAATTCATATTGAGATATCCAGCACAACATTAATTTTCAATCTTTGGATAGAAAAATTAACTGTAAGTGATACTCTCATTGCAGTAATCAAATATTGTCAAAATTCCCGTCACACATTAAGCCTTTCTTTGGACCGACTTAATGCGCACATGGAAACTTAAACTTCGCAACCTATTTATTACCGCATATATTTTCTATTAATTGGCCAAACAATAACCTTCCTTTGGGCCGATTATTGACCGCATAATTAATAGAAAATAAACAGAAGTGTGCAATGCTTATTATTTGGCCAAACAATAAACTTCCTTTGGGCCGATTATTGTTCGCATAAATAATAAGTATTACTTTATTCTTAATTAGTTATACCCAAATATTTATTTACCATTAATATGTATATGTAATTCGGCCAAATATAGGCCTTTCTTTGGGCTGACCAATATTCGTATGAATTATATATCACTATATTCCTAATATTTTAAATAAATTAATTTTCACAAAAGAGGCTACTTTGGCAGCATAATGTTCAATCAATTTATTTTAAAACTAAATCTTTATAAAATAAATGGGTATAATAATCCAAATTGTTACTAATTTCCTTATGTGACAATTAAATAGCATTTTTTTTATTGTTATTCTATTAATATTTATTTATCAAAATAATTTTATGAGTATCATCTCAAAAGAAAAAAAAGATAACCGAATACAGGACGTATCCATCACAGATACACAGCAATGTGTATAGCCGAAAAAAAAAATGATGATGATGTCTCCGAATTTACATATATAATAGCACCAGTGTATATATATATAGAACTAACCTATGACGGCATGGAAGAATTTGGATCTTGTGGTTCTTTCGATCTTCCTCAACCAAAGCCTTCTGTATTCCTAGGAGGCTGAACTGCAATTCTTTTGATGGGAAAAGAGTAACAAAGGCGGCTTTGGCATATTGGGGACCGAAACCCTGAAGGTCTATTTATATTTGAGCATGGCACCCATTAAACCCTTAAGCCCAAATAAAATAGTATCTAAAGCCCAAAAGATAATATATCTAAAATCCGAAAAAGATAATTATCTAAGGAACAAAAGATAATATCCGGTTTTATTCTCATTTAATTCCAAATCAAAAGTAATAATGACTTATTCAATTAGCATTTAAAACAATAAATGAGATCATCATTATATAAGTCATTTAATTTGAAATAGCATAATTTGTGATTATAATTAATATATGTATTACCCATAAATAAGTTAGGAAATCAAATAATTTCCTAACAATGTCATCACAAATGCAGATAATTTTTTATATCCAGATCATAGTCACTCCCTAAAAGATATTAAATATTTTTAGTGGTAAATATTAATTTGTTTCGTAAATACGAAAGAGAATAGTAATATTCCTTTCCTTTCTAAATACCATGGAATAACACTTTTAATTTCTTTTTTCAATTTTAGTTTTAATTTGTTATTACTTTTCTGTATTTTAAGTTAATTAATTTGGTCATATTTATTTAAAAGTACTAAAAATAAGAATAAGAACTAAAACTATTATATTTTTTGTTTCATTTGATTTCAGAATGATATGGTTTATTTATCTTCTATTATCATTAGATTATCATAACTTGGACGCCAGATGTTGTTCTATTAGAGATTGCTACAGTAACTTTTTAGAGAAAATACTTACCTGGACTCTCCAACTTTTATATTTTAAACTAGAGTAGGGATCCGTGCTACGCACGGGCATGAATAAAATAACCACATGCAATTATTCTCAGCTAATTGATGAAAATAAATGATTTAGTTTTAAACCAAAAAATTGTATGGTATAGAATTTCATAAATGAATTCTCGTTACAAGTATAGTTTTAAACCAACAATGAATTCTCTCATGCAAAAATTTGTTTGTCACTAGTACAAACCCCAATAAAAATAACCGAAGTATTCAAACCTCGGGTCGTCTCTCAAAGGAGTTGCAAGAAAGTGTTCTTGTTATTGGTTATGGGACAAGTATTTTGGAGTTTTGGATAAGGAATATGAAAGATAAATTGCAAGAAAGTAAATGAAATTCAAATGATAAAAGGTCTTGGCAAGGAATGATAGTCAATGATCTTTATCCTTGTTACTAACCACAATATGATACTTGTAAGGATCAATCTCATTAAGTCATCCTCTAACAAGTGAAGGAAAGTCAAATGAGCTACACCAATTCTAATCCATAAGTCCTAGCCACCTCACTAATTAACTTAGTGGAAGCTAGAGTCAATGGATGTCAATTATCAAAACTTGGACATTAGCAACTCAAGTTCACCTAAGTTACCATCCCAAGCCAAGAACACAAAAATATACTCTAACATCCTTTCAAGCATTTAATCAAACACTTGGAAGGTATAAAAGGAAAGTAAGATAAAATTGCAAGAAATATAAATCTACACTACCAAATGTAAGAAAATAATAATAACAAAGTAATTAAACAATAAAGAAAACCAAACATAAATTGTATTAAAGAAAAATAGAAAAAGCAAGAGTGCATCAACAACAAAATAAACAAATACAAGGAATGAAATACTAAACTAGAGAAGCAAAGGTAGAGGAATAATAAATTAGAAAGGAAAAGCAAATCAAAGCATGAATTAAACCTAGATCTAAGAAATTCTAATCTACTTCTAACCTAATTCTAGAGAAAAGAGAGAGCTTCTCTCTCTAGAAACTAACTAAAGCATGATGTAAACTAAACTATGTGCTTCCCCCTTGACTCCTCTTGATTTCTGCATGTAATAGGCTTAGAAAATGAGTTGGATTTGGGCCTAGGAAGCTCAGAAATCACCCCCAATGTTTTCACTTTAATGAAGTCACGTGCGAGCATCGATGCGTACGCGTTGGTCACGCGTACGCGTCGCTTGGAATTTTTGCTTACCACGCATACGCGTCATGTCACGCGTACGCGTCGCCATGCGACTTCATATCCACGCGTGTGCGTTGGTGAAAGCACTCCCAATCCTTGATTTTCCATGAAATCTCCACTTTGCATGCTTTTCTCTTCATTTCTTTGATCCATTCCTAGCCTTTTGAACCTGAATTCACTAACAAACACATCAAGGCATCTAGTGAAATCAAAGGTGAATTAAAATTAATCAATTAAGGGCCTAAAAGTATGTTTTCACTCTTAAGCACAGATTAGGAGAAAGTCATAAAACCATGCTATTTCATTGAATAAATGTGGGAAAAGTTGATAAAATCCACTCAAATTAAGCATAAAATGTACCACAAAATAGTGGTGCATCAAATCTCCCCACACTTAAACCAAGCATGTCCTCATGCTAGACCAAGAAAGAGACAAAAGGTATCAACATTTATTAAATGCAAACTAATTAAATGCGATCTACCTACATGCAACTATCTAAATGAATGCAATTGCTTGGTCAAAACAAATCAACTTCCAAGAAAGCATCTATAAGCACAAGGGCTAAAGGTATTAACAACCAAGCGAAACTCACAATTGAATTGAGTTATTAAAGATTTTACAAACTTGCAAGAAAAGAGATGATCATGGGTGGAAACATGTAATTGAGCAATCAAACCCTCACCGGATGTGTATCCGCTCTAATCACTCAAGTGTATAGGGTTGATTCACTCGATTCTCCCCTAATCATGCTTTCCAAGAATTATTTTTCATCTAACAATCAACAATTATTTCATGCATGCATACAATTATCATGAGGACTTTCCATAGGTTGTAATGGGGTTAGGGTCAAGGTAGGATGTATATGGTCAAGTGGACTAGAAATTTGAATCTTTGATTAACTTAAACTTCTCACCTAACCTATATAACAACCTATACAATTTCAAAGCTAACTTAACTACCCATTCTTCACTTTTTCACACACTCATGCATTCTTCTTTTGATCACAACTCATATGCATTGATTATTATTGAGCTTCACTTTGGGGCATTTTATCCCCTTTTTATTTTTTCTTTTTCTTTCTATTTTTTCTTTTTCTTTCTCTACATATTTTTTTCTTTATTTTGTATATATATATATATATATTTTCTTTCTTTTTGCAATAAACTATACACAAGAGCATCAATGCATATGGTTTTACATTTAATTAACACATGAGCATGTACCCAACTCCCAGGATCTTCAATGAAAATACAAAACACACATTTTTCTCAACCAATATCCTAAGTTTTCCGACACTTAAAAATTTGCACCATCCTCGGTGCATTCAAAGATGAGCAAGGTGGTATGGCGACTTGCCGGATTGCCACCTTCAGCTCGTGGATCAACCGGTTGCTGCGTGTTCTTTCTTTCGCTTCCATTTTTACTTATAATGACTCATCCTGAAAATAGAAGACAGGATAATAAGAAAAGTAAATGCAAAAGAAAGGAAGCATACATTGTTGGAATGAGGTAAATCACTAGAATGAAGTGAGTGACCCAATGTGTGACATTAATAAAATAAGTGTGTGAGTTCTAAGATGCATGCGGTCTAGAACATACACTAGCGTAAAAAGAACTATGTCACAGTTACACAAAAAGGAACATGCACTTCACTCATCCTAGTGTGCTTGAGATGATCTAAACTTGTGGGTTAAGACAACCAAACAAGCAATAAAGAAGCATGAAAGCATTCATGCCAAAAACATATGGATGCATATGATCAAGAAACACAATGCATTAAGATCAATGCACAACATCTATTAAAAAATTGCCTAATCAAAGAAAAGGGTCCAAATCACATGGCGGCCAAATCATGCAATTCAAAAGATTTAAAAGCTTGAAGGCAATGTCATTCACTTGGTGTTCACAAAAGTTAAGCATGAAAAATTCAAAACCAAGTAGCAAAATATAACCTCGACAAAGAAATCCAACAATGACAATTAACAACAATGATGTTAGACTAACATCACATCAATAATCAGTAGCAATTGATAGTAAACAAGATTAACAATCCAACTCTTATTATGAAAAGACAGAAAATCAAACAAAAATAAAACTAACTAAACTAACTAATGGTTGATGGTGTATGGTAGTGTTGGATGATAGTGGAAGAAGGGAGAGAAAAGAGAAGAAGTGAGAAGAAGGAAAGAAATGGAAAGAAGAGAAGAAAAGAAGATGATTAAGGAAGGCTACCACGCGTACGCGTCATGTCACGCGTGCGCGTGGGATGGTGAAATGGGAGCGACGCGTACGCGTGGGTCACGCATACGCGTGATGGCTTATTCAAAGGTGCGACGCGTACGCGTGGGCTGGCTTGTGCCTCGCGCATAAAGTTGGCATCAAGTGGGCACAACTCTCTGGATTTTGGCTGGGAGGTGGAATTTTTGAATCCACGCGTACGCGTGGTTGACGCGTGCGCGTGGATGGTCGAAAAAACTTGGGTCACGCATACGCGTGAGTGACGCGTACGCGTGGGTTGGTGCTCTGTTTTTCAAAATTTTTCCATGTTCTTGCACCAAACCAAACATTCCAAACCTCCAAACAACTACCAAGGCACCATAAAACCTTATTTAACATATTAGACTACCAAATAAACTCAACAAACCAATCAAAACATGAGATTAAACTTATTTTACCAATATGTACAAAAGAGAAAAAGGAAAGATTTTACCATGGTGGGGTGTCTCTCACCTAACACTTTTATTTATTGTCCTTAAGTTGGACTTATGGGGAGCTCCTCATCATGGTGGTTTGTGCTTGAACTCATCCTTGAACATCCACCAATGCTTGAGTCTCCAATAAGCTCCATTCTTCAAATTTAATACCTCCAAGCTTTGATGGAGTTCTTTACAAACCATGAGCTCCCAAAATTGATTCTCCTTGTGCGATCCGAGACCCCACACTTTGTTTTGACACCCGTCTTCAAGTTGATTCTCATTAGACCATCCGGATGGCAAACAAGATGAATTCTCAATGAAGCGACCAAACATCATCCTAGACCCAAGCAATCTAGTTCTACACCAACCCTTGCTATTAAGCCTTGAACATGCAACCATCATGAACTTTGATTTGCATTGCCAACCACTAACCATCTCCCTTTTGCTCTTAAAGCTACAAAGAACTCTAAGTTGCCCATCCGTCTCAAGCAAACCATATTCAAGTGGGCTAATTAAGTTTAGAGATGAGAGATTTACCCATTTGAATATAAGAATGGATGGCGATGGCTTGGGGAGAGGTATTTCCAATGTCCTTGCAAGCTCCACTCCCTTGTGTTCTTCCTTGATTACCTCTACCTCTTTACAAACTTCTTCAATTTCAATCCTTTGTTCATCAATTTCATCTAACTCTTCTCCATCACTCAAATTATAAATGGGAGGATGAGAGAAATCTACCTCCACATTGCTTTCTATTTCACTGGAAGAAGGTTCTTCAAGTTCAAAGGATTCACTACCAAGAAGTTTTGATGCTTGATCTTTATCGCCATGGGGACTCAATTCTTGCTCTATCCCATCCAATTCTTCATATGGAATATGCTTTGGAGGTTGTACACTTTCCACCTTAACATCAAATTCAATCTTCTTGGAGGGGTTTTCTTTGACTTTAGATTCCCATGGAGGTTCCGCATCTCCTAAGTCTTCAACCACTTCTTCCTCTTCTTTAACAACCATAGGTTCTTCCAATTATTCTAACACAAAGCAACATTTCTCATTTCCACCAGAGTTTCCAATCTCTCCTTCATGCTATGCTCTTCATTTGATTCTCCACATGTAGCCATGGGAGTTCCTTGAGTATTTAAGCATTAGAAGACTAATTAGTCTACCACCGCATCTAAGGCGGTCGTGAATTCTAGCACCTTCCTTTGCATTTCTCTTTGTCCTTGAAGTAGCAAAGTGAGAAAATCATCCATTGGGGCTTGGGGTGGATAGGAGGGTTCATTATTTTAAAGAAAATGTTCATAATAGGAAGGTGGTTCTTCTTGGTAAAAATATGGAGGTGGTGTATATGAAATGTATGGTTCTTGGGAGTATTGATGTTGGAATCGTGGTGACTCTATAGATTTTCTTACATAATGGTCACAAGAGTGAGGTAAAGGTGATTGGTTATATGATGGATAAGGGTCATAGGAAGGTATTTGGTGAAAAGGGGCTTGTGAGTATGGTTGAGGGCTATGTTAAGGATGAGGCTCATAGGCATATGGTGATGGTTGTTGACACGTACAATGAAGATTACCACATCCACTAGATTGATATGCATAAGGAGTGAAATTATACCTATATGAAACCGGAGGAGGTTGTTGCCAAGAAGGTTGTCCATAAGCTTGAGGCTCCTCCCACCTTTGAGTGTTCCATCCTTGATGCATATTCTCATTGTAATTTCCATCTCCTACAACGTAGTTGTAACCAAACTCATAGCCAAAATTATGAGAATTCATAGTAGCAAGGGCAAATGAAAACAAAATCAAATAAGAAGCAAGAAAACTAAATCCTAAAACTAACAAAGAGACAAAAGGTAAACATATTCACATATTCATATATATACAATAACCAATAACAAGGCACACATTTTCAATTCCCCGGCAACGGCGCCATTTTGATGAAGGAAAAATTTGATGGTATAGAATTTTACAAATAAATTTTCGTCACAAGTATATTTCTAAACCAACAAATAATCCTCAATAAAAAAATTATTTGTCACAAGTACAAACACCAATAAAAATAATCGAAGTATTTAAACCACGGGTCGTCTCCCTAGGAATTACAATGAAGTGTTTTGTTATTGGCTATGAAGGAATGTTTTGGGGTTTTTGTAATAAGAGACAAGGAATGTAAATAACAAGAGAAATAAGCTAATAACTAAGAAAGCTCTTGGCAAGGAATGAGAATTAGAAGTTCTATCCTCATTATCATCATCAATTGTGACAAGAATTGTCCATTGCTCCCACTTAGTTAACCTCTAACTATGAAGGAAAGTCAAGTGGATATAATCAACTTGAGTTCACAAGTCCTAGTCAAATCATAGTGAAAGACTAGCTTTGGTGAAATTCAAGTCAACTAGCAACTTCCAATTATCAATCAACAAAAAAGTTTGATAACTCAAGAGTCTCCAATTACTCAACCCAAGCCAAGAGGAGAAAAATCTACACTAAAATCCAACCAAGCATTTTATCAAATACTTGGAAGGCATAAAAGAAAAGCATAGTAAAATGACAAGAAATATAAAATCTAACACTACCAAATGCAAGGAAACAACAAGAACAAAGCAATTAAACAATGAAGGAACATAAAACATAAATTGCATTAATTGAAATCAAAAGGAACAAAAGTACATGAACATAAAAATGACTAGAATAAGAAATTAATAAAAGGAACTAAAAGAGTAAAGATGTAGCAATAAGAAATTGAAAGAAAAAGTAGATGAAAACAAGAATTAAAATTTAAATCTAAGAAGAGATTTGAATCTAATCTAACCTAATTCTAGAGGGAAGAGAGAGCTTCTCTCTCTAGATTTCTAATCTAAAACATGATAAAAACTCAACTATGACTACTTGGTTCATCCCCTTTCAATCTTTGGGTTCAATAGCATCATAAATGAGTTGGATTGGGCCCAAAATGAGCTAGAAATTGCTGGCCACGTTTTCCCCTAAAATGGCCCACGCTAATCTACGACACGTGCGTGTGGATCGATGCGTACGCGTCTTCAAACGCAAGGAAACTTTGGTAAATTTTATATCATTTTGAAGCTCCGGATGTTAGCTTTCCAACGCAACTAGAACCGCCTCATTTAGACCTCTGTAGCTCAGGTTATGACCGATTAAGTACGAAGAGGTCAGGATTGACAGCTTTGCAATTCCTTCTTTTCTTCATGAGTTCTCCCACTTACATGCTTTTCTCTTCACTTCTTCCATCCAATCTTTGCCTTCTAATCCTGAAATCACTTAATAAACATATCAAGGCATCGAATGGAATTAAAGTGAATTAAATTTATCAATTTTTGGGCCTAAAAAGCATGTTTTCACACTTAAGCACAAATTTAGAGAGGATTACAAAATTATGCTATTTCATTGAATAAATGTGAGAAAAGTTTATAAAATCCCCCAAATTAAGCACAAGATAAACTACAAAATTAGAATTTATCAGCGTAATAATCACGGAATTATATAGTGCAAGAATTACATTCACCATTAAAACATAAGGAACATAGAATCATAAAACATTATTAACAACTTTTCTAAAGATAACAAAGTATAGTATTACTTCCTAAACAGTCTTCTCTTAGATTTGATTTTGGACAGAGCAAATGTAACAATAAATAATGTTCACATTATTTGTTAGACCAACAATAATTTATTAAGGAGATGATATATCATATATAATATAATAATAGAAAGAATAATATATTCATAAATAAATATATGCAACCATAAAACACATAATGTAAGTTATGTTCATAGTTAATTACTATAATAGGAAGAAAATTATAAAAAAAATAGAAACTAAAAAGTTTATCACAAAATAAACAAGGCAAATTCTCTGGTATGGACTGGAACAAACATCCATACGTATGGATCTGTTGTGGCATGGAGCATGTTGCGACTCCTGGCTTCGTTCTTCTGTGAACTGTGCACATAAAAGCCTGGCAGCGCAGATTGTAGTAGATGGTTATCAGAGTGTGTCGGCTATTTACATTAAGAAAGTTAATGTGAGTGTGTGATTATGGGTTTTTTGGAAAGTGGGCTGAAATTGTTTGGGCTTCTTTAGGGTTCATGGGATTTTTTTGTTTCTTATAACAGTCAAAGGAGAATGAAATGAAAGTTGAAGGGAAAAAAAAGGCAAATGCCTTGGAAGGAGGAGCAATACGTGGAACGGAGACGGCACATGGCACGCAGAAGAGAGCTTTGGAGGTGGCAATGAATACCGTGCTTGAACTGCAACAGCACGTGATGGTCCAGGCGAAGATCGAAACGGAAAATAGAATGGATATGAAGTTTTGGATGGAAGAGAATTAAAGGAGATTGCCGGCGAAGTATGGCAGTAAATGGAGGCGTCATTCTTCATCTTCTGCGACAGAACTTCTTGCGGAGGTGATACCAGCGGAGAGACCTTCTCGGACCAGTTCAGTCGCATCATATTTTGATCCAGAATCAATGATCAATCGGAAAAAAGAGCTATCGTGTTCAGCTTGTGGCAGCCATAGAAGCACAGCTCTTGGCACGAGTTTTCTGTTATAGAAACGATGGAGAAGGGGTTTTGGGTCGGGGGGTTGGAATTAGGGTTCAGGTAGGGTTTTCTGGGCTCAGCCTAAGACAAAAAAAGTAGTGAAACAAAAACAATTATTTTCACTAAT